>NC_069504.1:651497947-651555447 GCF_027579735.1 Bombina bombina
ATTTAGACTTTCAAGCTTTCATGCTATAAGATCCCATTGTGTTACAATAAAAATTATCATGGAATAAAGGCATTAACAACGTAATGAATACATTTACATAAATAGAACAAAGGAAAAGATAGAATTAACATCTAACATGAGAGGTCAAATGATCAGTGGAAATAATTATAAACATAGTAAAAATAATCTACTGTTATTGTGTTAAGTGAATCCTCTTTGTAAGAAAATAGACCGTAATAAAGAGGTATATTGTTTGTTCGATTGGGTTAAATATTGAATTATAACCTTTTTTTATGGAAATAAAATGTATAAAGTATATTAAAAGAAAATGAATATAAGTTTGTGTTTTAAAGTGTTAGTACCTCTTGAATGAAATGTTCCTTTTTTATGTGAGGTAATTTTACATTGTTTTTTATATATACAGCGCTATAAAAGTGTAAGGTAAGGTTTCTCTCCCTCTGAACCGCTCAATGTACTGTTCAAGTGGGCGTGATAATATCAGAGACTTGATTGGCCCACGTCAGATCAGAGGGGAGGAGGTATCTGCATTTAAACCATGGACCCCCGCGAAAAAATCATACCTTGTTCACAAGTCTCGAAAAAGTCAGCAGAAGCCGGACGAAACGCGTAGACGGCACAAGGCAGCAGTCACTAATAGCACCACTACAAAGAGAAAGTGATAAGAAAAATGCCTACCTTTGAGACGATCGGTAACGGAGCTTGCATACCTGAGAAGGTTAACAACAAGGAGCTGCAAACAACCATTACAAAATTAAGAATCCGGGACTGTATGTGATCTAAGAGGCGCCTGTTTTTATTTGAACTTTTGTAAGTGCAATATGTATGTATGCGCAAGGTGGAATTATTAAAACTTTTACCGTGAGTCGTGGCTGCGCTCTCTCTTCTTTTGTTTTTGATGTAACCTTGTTTCTTTTTAGGGTAATGTCCATTTAAATCTTTACGTATCATTTTTAAAACCATCAGATAAGCGATTCAAACAAAACTTAAATGGACACTGTACTGTACAATGTACTCCCGTTTAATGTGTTTCCAATTATCCATTTTACCTGGTGGATTGTATTAAATTGTTTACAAATAATAACTTTATTTTGTCATTTAACATATTGGCTTTTACCTGTTGAAATCACCACCTATAATGAAAAATGTAATACTGTGGTATTGGCTGTAGAAAGCTATGTGAACAAAAAGCAGCAGTAGAAATCAACTTCCAATTAAGGGTGGGAGAGAGCTCAGCTTATTTGAGTGGGTGTTCCTGATGCTGCTTTGAATACAATTAACTTTTAGAAGCTGCTCTCCTTAATACATTTTCCCTTTAACATATATATTGTGATGGCTTGAAGTTTGAAAATGGCAAATTGGGCCATGTTAATAAATTATTGGTATGATTGTATTGACCCATCAATAAACTATAATCACAAAATTAGCCACCTCAAAAAAAGGGGGGAAAAAAGGAAAAATGGGCAGCATTATGGGAACGGAAACTTTTTTTCTTAGTATTATTGATGCTTTCCTATTAAAGGGACAGTACTCTAAAACATTCTCTTATTCATATAAAATAACTATATGAATATGCTAAAAATGTATTTGCATGAAGAAAAGGTTATGTTAAAGCTATTTGTTTTTATTTTGAAGCTAACAGGAAGTGCATGCCACTCCTTTATCTGCAGACAATGCGTCAGATCATTTGTTGGTATGGCATGAACTTGATATGTATACTACTGATACAATATATATTGGACTATTTAACTGTATCTAGGTGAAGTCTGCAAATCGTTTCCTATTGGTATTAACAAACAAAAAAAGGCAAGTTTTAGATGTAATCAAGAAATAAATGTTTTGTCCCCTGAATCTGAGGAACAAGGTCTATAAATACATTTCTGGGATGCTGGAGGTAGATACTATTCCAATTGAAAGACATCTCAGCATTTGTTTATTAGAAATGTCTTTAACCCCTTAAAGGGACATGAAACCTAAACATTTTCTTTCATGATTTACAACATACAATTTTAAACAACTTTCCAGTTTACTTCTATAATCAAATTTGCTTAATTCTCTTGGTATCATTGGTATCATTTGTTGAAGGAGCAGCAATGCACTACCGGTTTCTAAATGAACACGTGAGTGAGCCAATGACAATCAGTATATATATATATATATATATATATATACAGCCACCAATCAGCAGCTAGAACCCAAGCTTACCTAGATAAACCTTTCAGTAAAGGATAACAAGAGAAGGAAGCAAATTAAATAATAAAAGTGAATTGTTAAGTTGTTTAAAATTGTATGCTCTGTCTAAATCACCAATGTCTAATTATGACTTTACTGTCCCTTTAACGACAGCAACGTACCCTTTACGTCACTAGTAGTTAAGGGTTTTCCTGCCTATAATAGTGCATGTCTTGCCACAAGTGGCAAGATCGCACTATTATACTCTCCCTCCCTCCTGCAGGTCTCCTGAAATAGCGCTAACAGCGAGGCTGCGCTATTAAAAAAACAAGCCCCATAGAAAGACCAGTGACGTACAGGGTACATTGCTGGTTGTTAAGGGGTTAATAAAGCATATAGGGATATTTGTTGTTAAAATGTTGTGATAAAATGCTAAATTAAAATATAATCTGACCCATGGGACGAGATTACATAGGCTTCTGCGTAACTGCTGAAACCCGCATCACCCATAATTTCACCTCGCAAATCGGGGAATCACATAAACCCCACCGGCAGTTCATAAACTTCCGTAAATCGAATAAACTAGCAATTTCCAGAAATGTGTGTAAATACAAATTTCTGGAGTTGCTAGTGATTTACGGCACTTTAGAAACTACCGGCGCCTAAAAAAAAAACACAGTAAAGTGTAAGTAAACTCTCCCGTAAGTCTAACCCGCCTCCCAAAAATAAACCCGACATGTAAAACCCCTATATCCGCCATCACCCCCATGTCGGAACTAATATTAAATGTATTAACCCCTAATCTGCCAACCCCCCACATTGCAATCTAGCTAAACTATTAACCCCTAATCTGTCATCCCCCCAAATCGCAATCTAACTAATAAATGTATTAACCCCTAATCCGCCATTCACCCACAACTACCTAATTACACTATTAACCCCTAATCCGCCAACCCCCACATCGCAAACTACCTATCAACACTATTAACCCCCTAACCTAAAACCCCCTAAATTAACCCCACATACCTAAAATAAAAAATAATAAGTTACAATTAAAATTAAAAAAGTTTAACATTACTTAAAAAAAAGAAAAAAAGATTAAATTAAATAAATCTAGAATTACAAAAAATAAAAGTCTAACATTACAGAAAATTTAAACCAGATTATCAAAAATAAAAAATTAAACCTAATCCCTATGAAAATAAAAAAGCCCCCCCCACAATAAAAACACCCCATAATCTAAATTAAACTAACAATGGCCCTTAAAAGGGCCTTTTGTAGGGCATTGCCCTAAGTTAAACAGCTCTTCTCTTCATAAATGGAAAGAGTCCACAGCTGCATTCATTACTTTTGGGGAAATAAGAACCTGGCCACCAGGAGGAGGCAAAGACACCCCAGCCAAAGACTTAAATACTCCTCCCACTCCCCTCATCCCCCAGTCATTCTTTGCCTTTGGTTTCAGGAGGTTGGCAGAGAAGTGTCAGAAATTTGTTTGGTCTCTTATGGAGGGTAGTACTCTTCGAGTCTGGAGATGCAGGGAGAGTCTTTCTGCGAAACCATCCCGACTCATATTAACAGCTCCACAAGCAATCGGCGTTGTCTAACTTCGCTTCACTGCCTGCTTTCATCTCTCAAGTCCATGGCGGAGGCGCTGCTACTATTCGTCACACTTGAAGGGCCGTGTTCCTGTTCCACGGCGTAGATTCCGGTAAGATCGTTTCATGTTACTTCATCTGAAAGTACTGTATCTTATTTGTTTCCTGTAAGGTACTATCTTATGGGACTTATTAAGTAAAAAATAGGGCCTCAGTGAGGCTCCTTTGGTTCTTGGAATTGAGGGTTAATATCTCCCGCGGGGGATTATTGAACAGGGTTTTTTTTTTTAATCATGTTTGTTAGGTGATTCAATCTGCTTATGTCTAGTGTTTACTGGGCTCTTGGCTTAGAACATATGGCCTTTTGGAAGTGACGCAACCTTATGGTTGGGCGCGCTTTTTGTGGACTGTACGGTTCACCTTGTTTACATTCTGGTCTTCCATTTCCGCATTCCTGATCGTGTGGCGACTGAAAAATACAGGTCTGCTAGTGTCTGGTTCTAGGAGATGGTGAGTGCCCCAGCCATTGTGGGTGTCAGGTGCCGTTTACATTTTTCTTTAGTCCATAATATTATATTCTCTATCCAGTTATGGGGGATTCTGATGCTGAGACTGTTCGAATTTCAGATTCTTTTACTTGTGAAGAATGCGAATTGGCTCCGTTGACACAGGTCAATCAGTTATTTTCGATATGCCGATGCCGTATTAGAGCACCTTGTTCCTCGGGCTCGGGGAATCAAGGGTCTGCTAAACCATCCCCCTCTGGGGGTTCTGTCCTCCGAGAGGCGAGTTCCCTACCGCTCCCTACTACTACACATGCGGGTAACCCAGATTATGTTTATCTCTCCTTACAGGGCGGCTTTTTCCCCCCAGAGGTTGCAGCTTTCGTTACAGAATAGCACGCCTTTGCGTTTTACTCAGACACGTTTTTTAGTTATTAGAGGATCCCATCCTTAACGGATACGGGAATCCACAGTATTCTGCTTCGAATGGTTCACCTCATTAGACATGTGGGGATGGCGTAATCTCCTGATTGTCGGTTGTTGAGATCCTTTTTGTTGGAAGATCAGGGTTCCGTTTGACTGGTCCTGTGGGTATGCCTCTTTCTTCTTAGCATTTGCCTACGGGCTGCCTTATATTTTCTTTTATCCGGTTAGGATGACTTTTATTTTGATTATATGTTTCCTTTGGGAACTATCTCTGGGATCGATTCTCGCTGTTTACTTCTGCGGAAGTTGTTAAGGGACATGTTAGTCCTATGTTTGGTCTGTTATTCTCGTCCCCTTTGAGGGAGGATTTAGGCAGCTTAACAGTTATGGCCCTGTTGCAGGCTGGTCCTGCTTGGGTTCAGATCTTCTGTCTCGTGGCCTGTTCAGACACATGGCGCCTGTTCTGCCTGGCTGGTCCGGTCGAGGCGCTGAGTGCTTACTTTATTATTTGTGTTTCTTGTTTTTAGTTTACAAGTTTCAGCTAAGCATTCTAACGAGGACCCATGGGTCCATGAGGCTGGAAGGATTGTTTCAGTCCTTATTGAGCCTTCAAGTTGGTTGACTGGGCTAGCGGCGTTCCACTGCGTCACTCCTTTTGCTTCCGATTCTCTCGGTACCTAGAGTATTCTTCCTCATGTGGGAGGATTGGGGGATTACCGCTAGTTTAAGGCTGTTTGGCCTTTTTAAGGCTCTAGGAATTGTCCTGTGGACGTGTTCCCTCCGTGGTTCTCTTGTCAGTGAGAACTTTGGACTTCCCCATGTGGGTTAGGTTTCCTTATGGGGCCCTGGGTTTCCCTTTGGGAGAGAGTTGCTCTCTTCTTTGAGACCCTTTGGATTTTGTCTGTTCCTCCATGTGAGTTGGGTCTCCTTTGGGGACCTGAATTCCCTTCGAGAGAGTTCTTTTGGACTCTGCTTAGGATTTTCCCCGGATCTGGGGATGCTCCACATCCTTGGTTTCAGGTACTCCTCTGTCTCGTATGGTGAGGTGCAGACTAGCTTTTGATTGAGGGACTTTGTCCTTGTGGTATTCCCTTGCTTTGGAGGTCTTGTGGCAGTAAAACGCCTATGGGCTCTAGAATCTTGGTTCGAGATGCCTTGGCTCCTTTGGAGCATTGGACTTCGGCATGGGGTGGTCTCTTCCTTGGGTCGGGACTTGCAAGGTGTTCTCGTTCTCTGGGTTCTCCTGGATATTACATTAATATCCGTCTGACATAGAAAACAGACCTTTGGGTCTGTTTTCTATGTCAGACGGGGTGCTTCAATTGCCGGTATATTGTTTGTTTTAAACAATTGGGGGCTCTAACCTGTCATCGCCCTGGTTCTTTCGGTTGCTGAGACTTTTGCTCAGTGTTTTCCCTTGTGGATTCCGTTGTGGGTTGTTACCGGTCTTTTCAGGATCTAGGGTGGGTTTCGGGGGTTCTCCTGTTCCGGGAATTTGGGCTATCACCTTTGTCCTGGTTAGTAGATCTGTTCACAGTTGGCCAGATTTCCTGAGTGCCGCTACTCATTGGCTTTGCCTACGCTCAATGAACAGTTTCCTTTGGACGGTTTACTGAAGTGGCTTTGCGGTTCTGCGGGCGAAGGGTTATAGGGTAACCACTGCAGCTTATGCATCGTTATGTGTGCTAAGTTTTCAGGGGATTCCTTCCAGGTTAATCTGCTTTGGAGAGTGTTCTCTTATTCAGCCTGTGGCCTTGTGCCTCATGGGCAGGTGCTCTGTCTCTAATGTCCCACTTTTTCTTAGGGGGGCTTGTTCTCCTATGGAGGCCTTGTTTAGGAATTTTCCTAGACTCAAGGGATGGAGGGTTTAACCTATTTGGAGAGAGGCATGCTCTCTGGGTTGTCCTGTTCTATCTGGAGTCTTGGTGGCTCCGATTCGAGATGGGCCTTTGCTAGACTCTTCTGGGTCTTCGCCTTGTGGACTGTCTTTATGGAGTTTTGGGTGGTTCCCAAGCTCTGTGGAATGGCGGATGCAATTTTTTCCTCTCTTTTTTGAGCGGGTGTCAGGGTTCTTCTGTTCCCCTGTTTTCGGACCTACTGACACTTGAGCTGGCCCGGCTGGGAGTAGGTCCTGAGATTGTTGTTCCTCAGGGGTGTAATGGGCCTAGTTGAGGTTCTATACTTCTCCCCTTTTGGGACCTATGTGTTGGTCTGGCAGCTGAAATTGCCTAGAGGGTGCCTCTGTCTTGGAGTTTTTACAATCCGATATTTTGTTTAGCCGCATTTTACTTCTTAGTAAAGTATTCTCTTTCTGGGTCGTCCTGATGACGGCTGCGTGTTCTTGACTCAGTGTTTACCTCGTCTGGGTCTGCTCACGTTTTTGTGTGTTACATACTTCAGTATTATAAGTGCTAATGACTTGAGGATAAATCTTCAGTTGTCGTTTCAGTGCTTCCACTCAAAGTTGAGAGTAAAAATCGATGTTCGGATGCCTGGTCCTAGCCCTTGTGTTATTTTGGTCTGGGCGTTGCCTTCCTTTATTTGTTTTGGACCCATTTGGGTCTTTATGAGCTGGCTCGTTCTAGGGGTTTTCCTTTATGGAATTTGTGGTGTCTTTTCGATTTCCTTGATTTTTTATTGCCCTGTCCCTTTGGGAGTTTTGGGCTGGTTTCCCTTCGCTAGTAAGGGGTGTGTGGTTGAGGGCCGACCGCTAGCGACTGTGTTTCCTGGAGGACTGTTGGCTCAGTTGAGTCTGATTTTGCGGTCTCTAGCTAGGCTTCCAGACTATCTGCGGGTCAGTGTCCTTGGGGCTTTTTCCTTTCAATGTTCTCGGCTTCGGACAAAGCGGGGTTTTGTTGGGTAGTGGTGTCAAGCCTGGTGCCCTCAGAATGGGTCGCCTCTTGTACCCAAAATTTTCCCAAAATTAATGAATGCAGCTGTGGACTCTTTCCATTATGAAGAAAAACATAAATTATGCTTACCTGATAATTTTATTTTCTTCAGATGAAAAGAGTCCACAGCTCCCCACCCGTATTTTTTATGTGAGATGTCTGTATTTTTATTCTTCTGGCACCTTTTCACCCTGATATTTCTTCTATTGTTCCTTGTTCCTCGGCAGAATGACTGGGGGATGAGGGGAGTGGGAGGAGTATTTAAGCCTCTGGCTGAGGTGTCTTTGCCTCCTCCTGGTGGCCAGGTTCTTATTTCCCAAAAATTAATGAATGCAGCTGTGAACTCTTTCCATCTGAAGAAAAGAAAATTATCAGGTAAGCATAATTTATATTTTTACATTAAATAAATACTAAGTCCCCCCTAACAGTAAACCCCCCCCCCACAATAAAATAAACCTAACACTAAAAAAACACTAAATTACCCATTGCCCCTAAAGGGATTAGAGCTACTGAAATCCTATTTGGCCAATTTCAGCCAATAGGATTTCAGTAGCTCTCATCCTATTGGCTGATTTGAAAATGTCAGCCAATAGGAATGCAAGGTAACCGTTATTTAAACGGGTACTTTGAATTCAATCCTCAGTGTGTGGCGGTGATCATACGAAGAGGATCTCCACGCTCGATGGCTCTGCAATCTCTGGTCTTCTATTCCGCGGTCATTCCGCTGGATGAAGATACAAGAGGTTGCGTGATGAAAGAAGATATCGCCGCTTGGAAGAAGACTTCGCCGCTTGGAAGAAGACTTTCTGTGTTTTGCGTTGTGGGCAGTTGGCGGTTTAGTAGTTAATAGCTTAATTAGGTTAATTGCGATGTGGGCGGTTGGCGATTTAGTGGTTAATAGTGTAATTAGTATTATTGCGTTGTGGGAGATTACAATTTTTGCGTTCGTGTTTTAAACGCTGAAAAAATGGCCATTTCAGAGTAAAAAACGTAACGCAGCCATTACGAGTTTTGTCGGTATAGCTGTACCACAAGCATTTTAGTCTGTAACGCAAAGTCAGTCCCGCACTCAAAAGAATGACGTTTTTTCGTGGGATTTCCATAGCGCTGCCATTACAAGTTCTGCCGCTCCCGACATCGCTGCCACTAATAAAATGTAACCCCTATTCCCCTTCACCCCCACATCGCCCACACTATAATAAAACTATTAACCCCTATTCCAATGCTCCCCGACATCGCCACCACTAAATAAAGTTATTAACCCCTAAACCTCTGGCCTCCCACATCACTGCCACTAAATAAACCTTTTAACCCCTAAACCAACAGCCCCCCACTTCGCCAAAAACCTACTTTTAACTATTAACCCCTAAACCTAACAACCCCCTAACTTTAAATTAAAATAACAAGATCCCTATCTTAAAATAAATAAAAACTTACCTGGGAAATTACAAAAACCTAAGTTTAAACTATAAATTAAACTAATATTACTATTATACTAAAATTAAAATAACTATCAATTAAATAAATTAAATTACACATTAAAAAAACCTAACACTGCTAAAAAAAATAAATCTACAATTACAAAAAATAAAAAATACTAAATTACAAAAAATAACAAACACTATATTACAAAAAATAACAAACAAAATTATCCAAAATAAAAACAATTACACCTAGTCTAATAGCCCTATAAAAATAACCCCCTCCACAAATAAAAAAAAACCTAGCCTACAATAAACTACCAATAGCCCTTAAAAGGTCCTTTTGTGGAGCATTGCCCTAAAGAAATCAGCTATTTTACCTGGAAAAAAAATACAAAGATCTCCCGAACAGTAAAACCCACCACCCAACCAACCCCCCAAAATAAAAAACCTAACTAACAAAAACCTAAGCTACCTATTGCCCTAAAAATGGCATTTGTATGGGCATTGTCCTTAAAAGGACATTCAGCTCTTTTTCTTGCCCTGAAAAGGGCAATTAGCTCTTTTAAGAAAGCCCAAAACCCTAATCTAAAAAAAAACACCCCAAAAAAGTTTTTATAAAACCTAACACAAACCCCCGACGATCCACTTACAGTTTCTGAAGTCCAGACATCCAGACGGCAAAGTCTTCATCCCGACGGCGTGGTCTTCATCCATCCAGGTGGCTTCTATCTTCATCCAGATGGCATCTTCTATCTTCATCCTGGCGGCACGGACCAGGTCCATCCTGAAGACATCCGGCGCAGAGCATCCTCTTCATACGGTTGCCGCCGTATACTGAATCTTCAATGCAAGGGAACCTTTTCAAAATGGCGTCCCTTGCATTTCTATTGGCTGATTTGATTTTTGAAACTGAAATCAGCCAATTGGATAAGATCTACTGAAATCCTATTGTAAGTAGATGTATCCCGTGCTGTTCAGTGAGGCACTCCGGTTGTGCCGCTACGTCTTGTAAGTAGCCACCTGGAACACAACACCACTGTCCTCCGAACAATATCACCCTATGTGGCGCCTCTTTTTGTTCCCTTTCTAGGATACATCTACTTACCATCACTTCTGATAAGAGTGCGGCCTGCTTCTATCCTATTTACCTTTCCATCTGCATATGTGCACCTCCTTAGGACGTTCCTGGCATCCTATTATCTTGAAATCCTATTGGCTGTTCAAATCAGCCAATAGGATGAGAGAATTTCAGTAGCTCTTATCCTATTGGCTGATTTGAACAGCCAATAGGATTTCAGTAGCTCTCATCCTATTGGCTGATTTGAATTTCAAAAATAACATCAGCCAATAGGAATGCAAGGGACGCCATTTTGAAAAGGCTCCCTTGCATTGAAGATTCAGTATACAGCGGCGACCGTATGAAGAGGATGCTCCACACCTGATAGAAGATGCCGCCTGAATAAAGATAGAAGACGCCTTCTGGATGGATAAAGACCTCGCTACCTGGATGAAGACTTCGCTGCCTGGATGTCCGGACTTCAGAAACTGTAAGTGGATCGTCAGGGGTTAGTGTAAGTTTTTTTTAAACTTTTCTGGGTTTTTTTTTTTTTTTTAAAAGAGCTAAATGCCCTTTTCAGGGCAAGAAAAAGAGCTGAATGCCCTTTAAAGAGAAATGCCCATACAAATGCCCTTCTCAGGGCAATGGGTAGCTCAGGTTTTTGTTAGAGTTAGGTTTTTTATTTTGGGGGGTTGGTTGGGTGGTGGGTTTTACTGTTAGGTCTTTACGTTTTTGTTTTTTTCAGGTCAAAGAGCTGATTTCTTTAGGGCAATGCCCCACAAAAGGCCCTTTTAAGGACTATTGGTAGTTTATTGTAGGCTAGGTTTTTTTTTTATTTTGGGGGGCTTTTTTATTTGTATAGGGCTATTAGATTAGGTGTAATTGTTTTTATTTTGGATCATTTCGTTTATTTTATGTAACTTAGTGTTTGTTATTTTTTGTAATTTAGTATTTTTTATTTTTTGTAATTAAGAAAAAAAAATTTTTGTAATTGTAGATTTAATTTTTTTTAGTAGTGTTAGGTTTTTTTAATGTGTAATTTAATTTATTTAATTGATAGTTATTTTAATTTAAGTCTAATAGTTATGTTAGTTTAATTTATAGTTTAAACCTAGATTTTTTTAATTTCCCATGTAAGTTGTTTATTTATTTTAAGATAGAGATCTTGTAATTTTAATTTAAAGTTAAAGGGCTGTTAGGTTTAGGGGTTAATAGTTTAATTTAGTTTTTTGCGATGTGGGGGGCTGTCGGTTTAGGGGTTAATAACTTTATTTAGTGTTGGCGATGTCATGGAGCGATGGAATAGGGGTTAATATCTTTATTATAGTGTGGACGATGTTGGGGAGCAGGGTAATAGAGGTTAATAACTTTATTATAGTGGCGGCGATGTTGAGGAGCGGCGGAATAGGGATTAATGAATTGTATTAGTGGCGGAGATGTTGGGAGTGGCAGATTAGGGGTTAATAACTTTATTTAGTGGCGGCGATGTTGGGGGCAGCAGATTAGGGGTGTTTAGATGTGGGGTTTATGTTAGGGTTGCGTTACGGAGCTTTTCATTCCGTGATTGCAGGTGTTAGCTTTTTTTCTAACACTCTCTACCCATTGATGTCTATGGGGAAGGCTTGCACAAACACGTCAAAGCAGCGCTATGATTTTTTGCGGTATGGAGCATATCGCCACCATATCGCACGCACAAGGCGGCTTTTCAAAAACTTGTAATGGCAGTGCTATGAAGGGTGAAATAACGCAACTTTTGTTGCGTTTGTTTCGCACGCTCTATAGCGCAAAATTTGTAATCTAGGTGTTTATTAGTTATATTGCAATGTGGTGTTGGCGGATTAGGGGTTAATATATTTTAATAGTTATGGCGGTTGACAGGTAGATACTGCGCATGCGTTAGGTGTTAGTTAATATTTTCAGGGAGTTACAGTGCTCACATTTTCAGCGCAAGGTTTGCTGCGCCTGCCTATGTGTGGCGAGGTGAAAATGGAGTAAAATTTCTCCATTTTCGCTGCGTAAGTCCTTGCGCTGAATATGTGATACTGATTTGCAACGAGGTTCTATGTTAACTTATGTGAGTAAAATTAACGGGAGACGGGTGAAATATACGTGCCACATTTATTTGCGGTGCCGTATATGTGATGGCAAAACCGGATTAAAAAAACGGCGACGTTGCATATGTATTCTTGCCCTTGATTTTGAGTTCTAATGTTCTTTTGTCAACATGGATTCAGTAATTATTCTTCTAGAAATTGTTTTCAGAGTCACTTGACATTAGGATAAATAATTACCTGGAACAATATGATGTTTCATGGTAAATGAAAAATGTAATGTGAAATAGATTGCTATGTAATTGCGTAAAAATCATTAACTTTAAGAAAGCCTGTGTTAATTATATAAGAGATGTGATCAATAAGGCACAAAGCAAGACAAATAATACCTCTGTATGAAATCATTATAAGGACCACAGAGCCTTACATATATTGTGTTGCTGACAAAAAAGGTTAATAAAATGAGTAATCTTTGATATATTTAATGGTGAGAAGATAAATGTGTTAAAGCAGGATCTCATAAATTTCTGGCTATATTTTCATATACAGGTAGAAATTCCCAAATGCCGAATTCCAAAATCATTCTGAAATCTAAACTCCTTTATTAATATTTTCCCTGCCTATGGGGCCCATTTATCAAGCGCCAGATAGAGCTTGAGGGCCCGTATTGCTCTACGCATGCAGCGAGGTCTGTCGGATCAGGTCCGACAGACCTTTGTTAAATAGGCCCCATTAAGTCAGAATCTTCTCTGCCTGTGTCTTTGGTTTGCAAATAATAGTCTGTATTTATTTACAACAATTAAACAACAAATATTACCTTTGTGATTAAACTACTGTACTATCTCTCTGATGGTATAGAAAAGTACAGATAATTAGATTAACTACCATTAGGTTACATGTATAAGCTGTATAATGATGTAAATATTGCCTAAATGACATAAGATAATGATGTTCACATTTGGTCCCATCCCCTCTCCAAACTGTCCCATTTTACAGATGCAAATATTACGAAATCCAAACCTTTTCCGGTCCCAAGCAGTTTGGATAAAAGGTTTTCTACCTGTACAATGTAATATTTACATCCTAGCCTAGACCCCTTATTCCTCATCTTTAGTAGAACAAAAATAGTAGCAACATAAAGCCGATACTAGCATGAGGTTCCATTTATGAAACCGTGGGTGCACTTTGGAATGAGAGCCTGTAACCTCAGTCTAATGCTTACTTTAGAGGTGGTACTTACGGGATGATTAAAGAGCCATTATAGTGATAAAAGGACATGTTAGAATTCATTAGAGTATGTCATTTTATCCCTAGTGACGCTGCAAAGCTATCTGTTTAACCCCCACAAATGTGCTAAACACATAGTTAAAGTTCCATTCTGGAGCTGCAGAGCACTGCTGGTCATGAGTGGAAACTCATGAGTGGAAGCACTATTCACTATTAATTGTATGTGGTGCAACCATTTGTGCTGTGGTAACCTTAGTATGAACCAGGGGCACAATTTAGGATTTGGGAGCGGCAGCACAATTTTAATTTGCTTGATGGCAGATTTCCCAGTACCTAGAGCAGCACAAAAGTAAAATATACACTTGCATGGACTTGCTGATCATGTCCAATGTTGTCTTTCAACATGAACTGACGTTAAGTAAAATCTAATATATTGCTTGTCATTTATATTTAATAAATAAAAGTAAGCCTTTATTGTTTAAAGGGACAGTAAACACCTTTTAATTACAAGACATTTCTGCAATCATTTATCAATAACCAAACTTCACCCACCATCTGCCTTATTTGGAGGAGAAAATCTGGGCTTTAGCCCTCAGACAATAAGGCTAGCCCAGCTATAATGTTAGTATAGAGTGCTCTGTTTTGCAGAGCCAATTAGGGACAGACATATAGCAGAGTTAGCCTCGAGAAGTCAGCAGGGTGCAGTTTAAGTTCTGGGAATTAGAAATTGCTCAATTTTCAGAAGTAAATTACAGGAAAAGGGTGCAAAATAAATAATGAAAATATATTGCAAAGTGGTTACATTACACATAATTAAACATTTTATATACAAATCTCATGGTATTTACTGTTGTTTCATTGCATGGCATGCGCTGTTAAGGACTTTGATAGTGCAGCTTTGCCAACAGCAGCGAAGCTATGCTAGTACTGCACAACTCACTTCCAGAGGTATGTAGATATAGCGCTACCAGGTTTACCATCTCTCCTCCATCTCTCATCTGAACCAAAATAATTCTTGAACTCCATGACTCACTGCTGCAACTACAATCCATGTAACAAACTACCCCAAACCTTATTAATCTCTGCACCCTCAACCTGTAGACTGTAAGCTCTCCGGAGCAGGGCCCTCTTCCTCATGTACTAGATTTGTTTAGTTTGTTATGTTTTGTATTTTATCACAAATCCTTGTCATTATATACCCCTATCTCTGTACCTAGCACTACGGAATTTTGCAGCACTATACAAATACATGATAATTATAATAATAATAATAGAGCGCGCGGTCTTGCTGACATCGACAAGACATGCGCTAGAAACAAGGCCAGATAAGAGGGCCTGTTAACGATGGCTGATGTAACCTTTACGTTGGCCGTGATTAAGGTGTTACGCAACCCTTTGTAATCGTAATGGGTTAAGTTAGTGAATATCAATTACTAGTCTAGGGATGTGCATGGGGGGTGCTATGTGCTAGTCATTGTAGCACCCCCAGCTCTTAAAGAAACCATACATTTACAGTTGCTTTTTACATGACCAGTATGCTACTCAGGGTAAGAAGAGACATAGTGGAATTCATATAAGAAAATCAGGACCAAGTAGAAAATGGTGACCCCCCCTCAACAGTAACATTCCTCCTTGATACAGAGCATTCTGGCCTAGAACCAGCCCTGGATACTAAAGTTTAGCAGGCATCCTGAAAACACATTGTTTTTCTAATGCAGTTTATACAGGGAGTGCAGAATTATTAGGCAAGTTGTATTTTTGAGGATTCATTTTATTATTGAACAACAACCATGTTCTCAATGAACCCAAAAAACTCATTAATATCAAAGCTGAATAGTTTTGGAAGTAGTTTTTAGTTTTTTTTTAGTTATAGCTATTTTAGGGGGATATCTGTGTGTGCAGGTGACTATTACTGTGCATAATTATTAGGCAACTTAACAAAAAACAAATATATACCCATTTCAATTATTTATTTTTACCAGTGAAACCAATATAACATCTCAACATTCACAAATATACATTTCTGACATTCAAAAACAAAACAAAAACAAATCAGTGACCAATATAGCCACCTTTCTTTGCAAGGACACTCAAAAGCCTGCCATCCATGGATTCTGTCAGTGTTTTGATCTCTTCACCATCAACATTGCGTGCAGCAGCAACCACAGCCTCCCAGACACTGTTCAGAGAGGTGTACTGTTTTCCCTCCTTGTAAATCTCACATTTGATGATGGACCACAGGTTCTCAATGGGGTTCAGATCAGGTGAACAAGGAGGCCATGTCATTAGATTTTCTTCTTTTATACCCTTTCTTGCCAGCCACGCTGTGGAGTACTTGGACGCGTGTGATGGAGCATTGTCCTGCATGAAAATCATGTTTTTCTTGAAGGATGCAGACTTCTTCCTGTACCACTGCTTGAAGAAGGTGTCTTCCAGAAACTGGCAGTAGGACTAGGAGTTGAGCTTGACTCCATCCTCAACCCGAAAAGGCCCCACAAACTCATCTTTGATGATACCAGCCCAAACCAGTACTCCACCTCCACCTTGCTGGCGTCTGAGTCGGACTGGAGCTCTCTGCCCTTTACCAATCCAGCCACGGGCCCATCCATCTGGCCCATCAAGACTCACTCTCATTTCATCAGTCCATAAAACCTTAGAAAAATCAGTCTTGAGATATTTCTTGGCCCAGTCTTGACGTTTCAGCTTGTGTGTCTTGTTCAGTGGTGGTCGTCTTTCAGCCTTTCTTACCTTGGCCATGTCTCTGAGTATTGCACACCTTGTGCTTTTGGGCACTCCAGTGATGTTGCAGCTCTGAAATATGGCCAAACTGGTGGCAAGTGGCATCTTGGCAGCTGCACGCTTGACTTTTCTCAGTTCATGGGCAGTTATTTTGCGCCTTGGTTTTTCCACACGCTTCTTGCGACCCTGTTGACTATTTTAAATGAAACGCTTGATTGTTCGATGATCACGCTTCAGAAGCTTTGCAATTTTAAGAGTGCTGCATCCCTCTGCAAGATATCTCACTATTTTTGACTTTTCTGAGCCTCTCAAGTCCTTCTTTTGACCCATTTTGCCAAAGGAAAGGAAGTTGCCTAATAATTATGCACACCTGATATAGGGTGTTGATGTCATTAGACCACACCCCTTCTCATTACAGAGATGCAAATCACCTAATATGCTTAATTGGTAGTAGGCTTTCGAGCCTATACAGCTTGGAGTAAGACAACATGCATAAAGAGGATGATGTGGTCAAAATACTCATTTGCCTAATAATTCTGCACTCCCTGTATATGGTATTAAACACTTATGCACCGAAATGCTAGCCTACTACTTCCATACAGACAATAGTGTCATTTCAGCTCATTAGAGAGTCTACAAACTCAACCTGTCATAGACCCAGCTGGAATATTAACAGGAATAAGAACATGTGATAGAAACTGCTGACATTACAATGATTAAAGGCCAGAAAAAAACAAGTGACACTCACAGTATTGTTCCCTCACATGAGATAACATTTTGATATTCTTTCTTTCTTTCCTAAGTTTCATCCTTTTATGAGTAGCTAGGCAACAAGTAAACATTTGATTAAAATGTGACAAGTCTAAGCGAAAATTTCATATGTGCCTTCAGGTATGCAACAACATACTGCTGCTGTCTAACTTGTGCATGTAATATCATATTACTTTACGTAGGCAAGCAAAGCCAGAAGCTTTGTAAACTGTACACAGAGATCTATCAATTTAAAATTAGGGGCGTATCAATGTCATTTTCCACAACATTTACAAAACCTGACCTAAAATGCTGCGTCATTAAGGACATAGATACATAAGGAACAAGTCAAGAAGTCATCACCTACAATCGGCCAAGGTTCTAGGCAGTGCTAATGGGATTGTACATCCTCAGTTACTATTGTTGCACCTTCAAACGTCAAAGATGCCAGCTGCCCTGACTTGGTAAGGTGGTGTCTGACAAGAAAAAAGGGAAAGAAGGAAAGGACAAAGTGTTGAAAGGAGATGAGTTTAATTTTTACTTTAATGACTGTTTGAAGGACCATTAAATACAATACAATTGCATAATCAACAAGTGCATTCTAAAAAGTCAATGTAAAAACCCTTAGGGCTCTATTTATGATAGTGCGGACGGACATGATACGATGTAGCGTATCATGTCCGCCGCACATCGATTAATGCCGACGGCATACGCTGTCTGCATTTATCATTGCACCATCATTGCCCGCTAGCAGGGGGTGTCAATCAACCTGATCGTATTCGATCAGGTTCATTTCTATCCTCCTCCTCAGAGCAGGTGGACAGGTTATGGAGCAGCAGTACGGACCTTGATAAATTGACCCCATAGTCTGAAAGGTAAAATGTCAAAGTTTGCTCTGTCTTCCTTACCACTGTGACTACTTTTAGCCAATCACAAAATACATAAACATATATACTGAGAATTATTGCATATGCTCAGTAGGAGCTTGTTCCTCAAAAAGTGTGCATATAAAAATGTTGTGCACATTTAGATAATGGAAATTAATTGGAAACTTGATTAAAATTGTGTGTTCTATCTATATCATGAAAGATTAAATTTGACTTTAGTGTCCCTTTAAAATAGAAGGAACTAAATTAGGCAGGATTGTGCTTGGAATTTGTCAGAGCTCAATGGAAGTCTTTGACTTGTTGTTCAAACCAGGGATAGGCACAGACAAAGGCTGTGGTGGACATTTTCCAAAGTACAGACCTTAGTGAAGGACACCAAGTTACATTTGAAATTAAAAACATTATTTTATAGGGCTTGGTGTTATTATACTGATGCAGATACCACTGACCCTATAACCAGCCCTCCTCTGGCTATACCCATGTGCCGGTGTCATTACTGTGTCATTATATAGTGCTGGGTGTTATTATACTGATGCAGATACCACTGATCCTATAACTAGCCCTCCTCTAGCTATACCCATGAGCCAGTGTCCCTACTGTGTTTTTGTATAGTGCTGGGTGTTATTATACTGATGCAGATACCACTGATCCTATAACCAGCCCTCTTCTGGCTATACCCATGTGCAAGTGTCACTACTGTGTCATTATATAGTGCTGGGTGTTATTATACTGATGCAGATACCACTGATCCTATAACCAGCCCTCCACTTGCTATACCCATGTGCCAGTATCACTACTGTGTCATTATATAGTGCTTGGTGTTATTATACTGATGCAGATACCACTGATCCTATAACCAGCCCTCCTCTTGCTATACCCATGAGCCAGTGTCACTACTGTGTCATTATATAGTGCTGGGTGTTATTATACTGATGCAGATACCACAAATTCTATAACCAGCCCTTCTCTGGCTATACCCATGAGCCAGTGTCACTACTGTGTCATTATATAGTGCTGGGTGTTATTATACTGATGCAGATACCACTGATCCTATAACCAGCCCTCCTCTGGCTATACCCATGAGCCAGTGTCACTACTGTGTCATTATATAGTATCCAGTTTAGATTAGGACACCCCATACTTATATATTGGGATCTGCAGGCTAATAACTGTGGACTACCAAATGGTATAGTTTATCAGTGTTGTCTATTAACTCCTATTCTCCGAGCTATGCATGTTGGTGGTGTCCTGTAATCCACACTGGTGATTTAATTTACAGCAAGTTTTTATTTAATAGAAAAAAAAAGATAATTGCATAGTGACAAATCATATGCTCATTTTATAGCACAAAGCTGAATTATAAAGCAGTAAATGGCTCTCTCTTAGGATTAGAATAGAATAGAACAATTTAAAATTGTGCAATATGTATGGAGATGAATAAGTGTCATGAAAGAATTGTGTTAAACTGAATCATCACACGCAAAATAACCTTTATACTACTATGTATGTACATGGATTGTGCAGCCATTGTTTCACTACAAGATTCTGATAACACTGTAGGGTAATAACCAATTCAACATAAATTTGGCATTCAATTTAAAATCAGAAACATTGAAGTAAATTGGTCTAATAAATTATTTTTTAGATGTTCATTAAAGAAAAGGCCATTTTATCCCACCTGTTGCTATGAATACATTGAAGAAACATCCTAGTGCAATTATTATATGATCTACTTTGTTACAGAATGTCATTTGTACACTGTTAATTGGCGGGTCATGAGACTTACACTGCTCACCTGCAGTTTCCTTTGGGTCCCAAGCAAGATTTAACTATGTGTTTAACCCCTTTGAAGGGGTTAAACAAAGAAAGTTGGAGTGTCAGTGCAAAAAAAATGTGCTGAACCAAAGATGGGCTGGCTCGTAAGCTTACATTCCTGCTTTTTTAAATAAAGATTCAAAGAGATCAAAGAAAAATTGATAATAGGAGTAAATTAGAAAGTTGCCTAAAATCACATGCTCTGTCTAAATCATGAAAAAAAGAAATTTAGGTTCAGTACACCTTTAATGATAATTTTTTTACATAATTACTTGAAATGTTCTAATCTAGCAGAAAATAATTGTGGTTTCATCAGCAAATTTGAAAATCTCCTTTTTAAGAGTGCAGAGCTTTAATGTCACAATATCACATTACTGATGCCTTCCCTGGTCACCAAAAACCTAAACATAGCACCAAACTGAGGTTTTTTTTTAATCGCAATTTATCTACAATGCTGTGTTGTTGACCACAATGTTGAGTTTCCAGTACAATGTTGTATTCCAGCAGAAACAGAATTTATGTTTACCTGATAAATTTCTTTCTCCTACGGTGTATCCGGTCCACGGCTTCATCCTTACTTGTGGGATATTCTCAATCCCTACAGGAAGTGGCAAAGCGAGCACACAGCAGAGCTGTCCATATAGCTCCCCTCAGGCTCCGCCCCCCCAGTCATTCGACCGACGGTTAGGAGAAAAAGGAGAACCATAGGGTGCAGTGGTGACTGTAGTTTACAAAAATAAATTTAAACCTGACCAAAATGCCAGGGTGGGCCGTGGACCGGATACACCGTAGGAGAAAGAAATTTATCAGGTAAACATAAATTCTGTTTTCTCCTACATTGGTGTATCCGGTCCACGGCTTCATCCTTACTTGTGGGAACCAATACCAAAGCTTTACGACACGGATGAAGGAAGGGAACAAGTCAGGTAACCTAAACGGAAGGCACCACTGCTTACAAAACCTTTCTCCCAAAAATAGCCTCCGAAGAAGCAAAAGTATCGAATTTGTAAAATTTGGTAAATGTATGCAGTGAAGACCAAGTCCCTGCCTTACAGATCTGTTCAACAGAAGCCTCATTCTTGAAAGCCCATGTGGAAGCCACAGCTCTAGTAGAGTGAGCTGTAATTCGTTCAGGAGGCTGCCTTCCAGCAGTCTCATAAGTCAATCGGATGATGCTTTTCAGCCAGAAAGACAGAGAGGTCGCAGTCGCTTTTTGACCTCTCCTCTTGCCAGAATAGACTACAAACAAGGACGATGTTTGTCTGAAGTCTTTAGTTGCTTTTAGATAAAACTTCAAAGCACGAACCACATCAAGGTTGTGTAACAGACGTTCCTTGTTAGAAACTTGATTAGGACACAGAGAAGGAACAACTATTTCCTGGTTAATATTCTTATTGGAAACCACTTTTGGAAGAAAACCAGATTTGGTACGTAAAACGACCTTATCTGTATGGTACACCAGATAGGGTGAATTACACTGCAAAGCAGACAATTCAGAAACTCTTTTAGCAGAAGAAATAGCTACCAAAAACAAAACTTTCCAAGATAGTAACTTGATATCTATGGAATGTAGAGGTTCAAACTGAACCCCTTGAAGAACTGAAACATCAAATAACCATCAAATAAACATCCGATTTTAATGAAATTTTCACCACATTGTCTTAATGCTTTGAAAAGATTGCACACAAATTTTCAGACCAATTAACCCCTTAATGCCCACACCGGAGCTAAGAACAGCAGTTAACCGGTTAAAAACACTACAGCACAATGCCACAGCTTCTACTGTGGCTTTTACCTTCCTTAGGGATTATTTGAGTAAGAAATAAGCCTCTTTGAAGTCATTTCTGAAGTCTCTGGACTCCCCACGTGAAGCTGCATGAACTGTGTAGCAAAAACAACTGCGCAACTGAGGCGCGAAAAGGAGGCCCCCTCCCTCTTGATTCCAGAGTGGTGGGCCTTTTTGACTAGGTTCGGTGTCTAAATAAGTGCCAGGCGCCAAAATAAACCCCACAAATGTTTTAAAAGTCTCAAAAACACCCTATTCATACTGAATCATGCTAATAAAGCAATTGATTAAGTCCACAATAGTGTCAACCAGCTTTGAGCCCTTAATTTAGGCCATCATCTTATACAGAGTCTGAGAAAAATGGCTTACCTATCCCTGAGGGGATTTCTGACAGTCTTCTAGCATTACTTGGTCTTGTTAGAAAAATGACTGATCATACCTGAAGCAGTTAAGCCTGCAAACTGTTCCCCCCAACTGAAGTTCTCCGGTATTCAACAGTCCTGCGTGGGAACAGCAATGGATTTTAGTTACTGGTGCTAAAATCATATTCCTCTCAGCAGAAATCTTCATCACTTTCTGCTTCAGAGTAAATAGTACAAGCCGGCACTATTTTAAAATAACAAACTTTTGATAGAAGAAATAAAAACTACAAATCTAACACCACAAACTCTTTACCCTCCCGTGGAGATGCTACTTGTTTAGAGCGGCAAAGAGAATGACTGGGGGGGCGGAGCCTGAGGGGAGTTATATGGACAGCTCTGCTGTGTGCTCTCTTTGCCACTTCCTGTAGGGATTGAGAATATCCCACAAGTAAGGATGAAGCCGTGGACCGGATACACCAATGTAGGAGAAAATACAGTTATCTAATTAATCTTGTGACTAGAAATGTTTTGTTGGATTCCATGAAATGAAATGGAAATAGGAATTCTAATATTATTACAGAAAAAAATTTGTAGAGATATTTTTTTAGGATTGGATTACTAATATTGGTTTGGTAATATTGTATCATGTACAGTATTTTGAATATAAATGCTGTGATGAAAATAATCATCAATAAGTGAAAAAATACATAAAATAATACATTGATCTATGTGTGCTTCTCTCATAACCTTTTCAATCATAATTTGAAACACTTTTTGTTCTTTTTGTATGCTGAGATGAAAATGTCTATAAGGGAGCATTTCAAGCTTTAAATTAAAGCATTCCCTGTTTGTTTTGTTTTGTTTTTGATTGTATGCTCATCCAAAAACTTTTTTTTAAAGTACAAAGTAACAATTGCATCTCTTTAAAGGAAAGGTGGCAGCTAAAAAATTTGTTAAAACTGTTCCTTCCCTGTACAATACTCACAGTCTATATTATGTACAGGAATTTTTTTACTATTACTCAAGACCTGGACAGTAGTGGGAAATTGAAGAGAATGAGTAAGACTTTTTCCTGTATTTAACACAAAGTGAATTAATAACCTTTCTCTCTCCTTACTAGTAAATTATAGTGATATTTTTCTACCTCTGATTAAACATACATACTAGTATCATATTAATTAAATACACACACACATATATATATATATATATATATATATATATATATATATATATATATATATATATATAAACCAAAATTCATTAAAATTATGGAGGAGATAAAAAACTGAAATTAAAATCATCCATGTCTCAAAATTAAATCAATGTAAATATTTGCATAGGAAATTAGCACATCTAGGCAAAATTCCCTGCTTGCTTTTTCCAAGAAATGCTTAATACAATGTTACCAATGCACAAGAGAATTCTGGGTAAGATATGCAAATTCTCAGTTTTTTTGCTTCAAAATACTGTTTTAACACAGCGATCCTTTTAACAGGTTAATTGCAGCAAACAAGAAATCACTCACTAGACAGTCTGTTTCGTTCTTTTTGGAACTCATCAGTAGGAGATAGATTTCTGGTTGCTGCATTGGTAAAGCTATTTTCATGGTTAAACCAAAATTCATTACAATTATGGGGGGAGATAAAAAACTGAAATTTTTGGAACTCATCAGTAGGAGATAGATTTCTGGTTGCTGCATTGGTAAAGCTATTTTCATGGTTAAACCAAATTTCATTTAAATTATGGGGGGAGATAAAAAACTGAAATTTTTGGAACTCATCAGTAGGAGATAGATTTCTGGTTGCTGCATTGGTAAAGCTATTTTCATGGTTAAACAAAAATTCATTAAAATTATGGGGGGAGATAAAAAACTGAAATTAAAATCCTCCATGTCTCAAAATCAAATCATTGTAAATATTTGCATAGGAAATTAGCACATCTAGGCAAGATTCCCCGCTTGCTTTTCCCCAGAAATGCTTAATATACAATGTTACCAATGCACAAGAGAATTCTGGGTAAGATATGCAGATTAGATATGCAAATTCTCAGTTTTTTTGCTTCAAAATACTTTTTTAACACAGCGATCCTTTTAACAGGATAATTGCAGCAAACCAGAAATCACTTTTTGCTGCAATTATCCTGTTAAAAGGATCACTGTGTTAAAACAGTATTTTGAAGCGAAAAAACTGAGAATTTGCATATCTAATTTGCATATCTTACCCAGAATTCTCTTGTGCATTGGTAACATTGTATATTAAGCATTTCTGGGAAAAAGCAAGCGGGGAATCTTGCCTAGATGTGCTAATTTCCTATGCAAATATTTACATTGATTTAATTTTGAGACATGGAGGATTTTAATTTCAGATTTTTATCTCCCCCCCCCCCCAATAATTTTAATGAATTTTGGTTTAACCATGAAAATAGCTTTACCAATGCAGCAACCAGAAATCTATCTCCTACTGATGAGTTCCAAAAAGAACGAAACAGGCTGTCTAGTGAGTGATTTCTGGTTTGCTGCAATTATCCTGTTAAAAGGATCGCTGTGTTAAAACAGAATTCTCTTGTGCATTGGTAACATTGTATATTAAGCATTTCTGGGAAAAAGCATCTTGCCGATGTGCTAATTTCCTATGCAAATATTTACATTGATTTATATATATATATATATATATATATATACACACACATACAGTGTGTGTGTATATATTATATATATATATATATATATATATATATATATATATATATATATACACACACACACACACATACACAGTGTGTGTATATATATATATATATATATATATATATATATATATAAAATAAAATCAAAGCAAATTATTTCTTCAATGTTTGGTTTATTGCAGTTTTAAGGAATGCAACCTTCTTTGATAGGCAGGAGGTTAATTAGTTGTTTTTGTGCAGTCCCTGAGGTGTTGATGAGGTCACAGCAGGAGGAAGTAGTAAGTGGAAACCATTCTGATGGTTGATTGGCCAACTGTGTTACAGCCTTTATCTGCAAGTTACTAAACAAAATTAGACTTTGAATTAAAAAGAGACTATTTAACCAATTGTAGTTTATACATTGATTAAACTTCCCATTTTTAGTTTTCATATTTCATTTTTTAGTGAATGACTATAAAAAGATTTGAGGGTGTGAAATTTGATTTGATTTTGAAAAGAACATGGTTGATGACCCAATATTAAAATTATTTCAGAGCTATTTGTGTGTCAAAACAAGACCATGCTTTCCAAAGGCTTAAAAATTAAAGGATTGTCCTAATTTGAGATTTTAATCCTGGGTTCCCTGGAAAAGACCCTGTTATCTACAATACCTGTACTTAAATGGACATACTGTATTTGTTAAAACATTTTTATTGCTTGCCTATAAATGTAGTCTCCATTTTTAAAGCTGCAGATGCAGCTTCGGAGCTCCTGCTGATAGTCTTCAGACAACTGTTTCTTAACCTCTCTGCCTGCTCTGAGTTGGCAGTTTAAAAATCACCCTGGACTAATTTGAGTTGCGCAAGAGCAGGGGGCTGCAATGCAGGAGCAACTGCTCGAGCAATGAAAAATGTGGGTAGTGTGATGCTGCCTACTAGCCAAGATCATTTATCATGGAATGGATAAATGGAGCCCAATCTGTTTAACCCCTGCAGCTAAACAAATAGTTAAAGTCAGCTTCAGAGCAGCAATTCACTACTGGAACCTAGCAGAACATGTGGTGAGCCAATAAAAACAGGTGTATGTGGTAGTTACCAATCACCAGCTACCAGTAGTGCATTGCTGCAAGAGAACAAAGTGAAATACATTGAAACGTCTCTTGAAATTACATGCTTTATCTAAATTGTGGAAGTTTAATTTTAACTTTTGTGTCCCTAAGATAAAAAAAAATCACATCATATTATTGGGTACTCTTGCTTCTTTATTCTGAAATCCCAATCCTATGTCTTTTCCATTCAAATTTTTGTGTAAATGCAATGAGGGCCAAATAACTAAAGACACCTGGGGGTCAGGGGTGTGAAAATGTCTCAGTAGCGAAAGGGTTAATATTGTTTATCTTATCTCCTTTGCTGTGGCCAATTAGCAGCAGATATAAATTAGTTACTGTGTAGCATGTTTAGGGTCAGAGTTTAGAGTACACAAACAGCTGCCTTCCAGAACTCATTATAATAAATCCATATTTGAATGGAAACACATAGAGGTTATACAAAGCAATGTTACATATTTTGCGTCAGTCTTGGGTGCTTTATGTATGACTAAATATGAACACTGAGCTCTGGAGTGCAACAATTTGTTTGTGTTTGCTATGACTATAGTGCACAGCAATTTTCTTTTACTAATATTTAGAATCCTGCAGAATCCACTCCAGTCAATTACAGGAAAATAAAATAAATAATGGAAATACTTTGCCGTTGTTTTTTTATTTTTTACGTTCACATAATTATTGTGAAAAAAGCAATTAAACTGTATCTGTAAGTAATAGATTTTCTTTTCCTGACAAACAGTCATCAGCCAATCACAAAATGCATATAAGTATTTACTAAGAATTCTTGCACATGCTCAGTAGGAGCTAGTGCATTAAAAAGTATTCATATAAAAAGACTTTACATGATCTGGCCAGTGGCCATGAATAGCAACATTATTTGAGGCTCTTGGTGAAGACCAACTTATCTGCCGAATATCGCTGGTTTTAGACAGGATCCAAGGACATAAATATTACCAACATCTATCTTAAAAGATAAGGACCAATTTGCTGTAAAAAATACTCTGGAACCCTGAACCAGACCACCGGAATCTACAGAGATTCCAGTACTGCAGTTGAGTTTAGACTGCCAACTCTTGCAATAATATCCAGTTGATGATTAAGACTTACTTATATCTCTAAACTTTATTACTATCAAGTGTGAGTGCCTACACTAATAAGTCTATCAACACCTACTTCAGAGGAGGCCATGATGGCGCTAGACAGATAGGAGGAAAGTGTGTTACAAATCCTTCAAAATAATTTCCTAACCCTAAAGTGGTAGCTGTGTAGCACCTTCAGAGATCGGTTTTCCCACAACACAATGGTGACACTTACAGCACAAGCTAACAGCAACCCAGGCAGTTCTACACCTACCGAGCCTGACAGTATTTCTGGAGGAGCTGGATATTTGGGGGATGCAATGGAATTGGACTTGATTGTAGGAAAAACCGCTCCAATAGGCCTTTGAGTCTGAACTCGAAACTGGATCTTAAGGGAACACTCCAATGCTTCCCGGTTAGTGGGGATCATTTGATTTGAGCGGGAATACTGACATGGAACTCAGTTGCTCCTGTAGGACTGGACACTTGTGCCTGTTTCAGTGTCCCACAGCAAGTTGGTTATATTCCCCTTTCTGGCTCTATTCACTGCTTGAGATGATTTTTACACCAAGTACATGGGACAATTTTCTCTTATTCATACTTCTCTAGACAGCTCCTCTAAAATATAGAGAATGGGAGTGGGATAATGTGGTAATCTCCACTTTAAGTAATATAGATAGAAATTGCACAAAAAAATAAATAAATAAACTTTCTATTTTACTTTTATTATTATGTACTTCATTCTTTTGGTATCCTTTGGTGTCCTTTGTTGAAGAGCATACCTAAGTGGGATGTGCACGTGCATTTCTTGAACACCATATTGCAGCAGCTGTGTTGGTAGTACTGATAACTTGTCCTTTCTGCAAAACTTGTATGGTAAATTATTTCTATTGAGAGTAGTGAGTAGAGAAGAGATTGTGTATCATTCTAATTGCTTAGTAACTGGCACTGTGCCACATAATTGTGTGAGTGTGTACGTGAGCAGAGTGTGTGTGGTTGGCAGTGAGCAGAGTACGTGTGCTTTATTCTCCAGGTAATTAATACATTTCCGATGAGCTGGTGCTTTAGTGCAGTGTTTCTCAACAATGGTCCTCAAGTACCCACAACAGGCCAGGTTTTCATTATAGCTGAATCAGTGCACAGGTGAAGTAATCAGCTGATCAGTAACTCAGTGGTTACTAACTTGCTCTCACCCATCACCTGATTATGTCACCTGTGCACTGGTTCAGCTATCATTTAAACCTGCCCTGTTGGGGATACTTCCGGCCCTCTGTACATGTGTTTCTCCGTCGTATCATATCTAGTGCCTCACCAGCCTCTGACCTCACTGCACGTCACTGCTTTGCTCCTGTTGGCTGCCCTAAATCTCTTTAACCAGCTAACCTCACAACAGAATCACATTCAAAAGAATATTAAATGAATCCACAGTGGAGGAATTTATATATTTATTTACTTATTAATACTGCTTAGGTCCAGTTTCACATATTGCAATTTATATCATTTTTTTTAATGATTAGCCCAGCAGTGGATGATCCACTGCTAGGCTAAATTTTTTGAAAACAATTATAAAATAAATTGATTTAGTTGTTTTTTGGGATGTTGGGGTGGAGAGCGAAATTGCATGAAGTGGGGGGGGGGGGGCGAGAAATGTTTTGCCCATGGTCCAGTCAATATTAAAGACGGCCCTGCACCTTATGATGTCTTTTTAGCAATATGTTTAATTTCCAGTCTGCAATGGTTAATAATTATATTCATATGAAGTCAAAGCCATTTACTCATTGATTGTTCTATTCTTTTAATCACCTCTCTGTAGACATGGAGATCTCTTGCAGTGTTGTCAGCACCCAAGACAGCAGATGCATAGATTACCTAATTTAATGGCTACAAACCCCCATCCCATGAGTGGAAGTCACTACCTAATTTAATGGCTACAAACCCCCATCCCATGAGTGGAAGTCACTTTTTTCCCACTGTAAGATTTACTATTTGCTTAAATGGCTTTTCAGTGAGTTTAGCACTTGTTCAAACCGTCTCCTTTGGTTACTGTGGTTGCTCTACTGAAATAATGTGCAAAATGAAAAGCAGAGCACTTTCTATTTGCACATTATTTTGGTGGAGCACTAAGTAACCGAAGGAGGAGACGGTTTGAATTCCCCTATCAGTCTGTGGAGTTTTTTCTGTACATCACCTGCAAGTGGTCCTCGGTTTGTGAACAGCCCTGCAGTAATCTGGAGTTCAGTCAGCTGGGGACTGTGAATGTCAGCTTATTCGTACAGCACCGGCAATTGGTGCCTATTAAAGTGAGTTCCCATATTACTGTGGTATTGTGCTTGTACGGTGATTACAAGATTACTCTATGTAGCGCCCCTTTTCTTTTATCTTCTGAAATTTTAAAATGTAATCTGAAGTTTAATGTAATATAGAATACAAAGCACAAAGTGTAAATGCAGCAGAACTGTTATATCATGCAGTGCCATATTGCACTGGGCTTGCCTCTCCTTCACATACAGAAATACAGGAAACACCCTGCAAAATCTTCCATTTGAAAATTTTACTAGGGATCCCGCAGTGCTGGACTCACATGGTGTAATATTTTAGAGAAACACTTACTATATACATGTTCTCTTTTATTCTATGTTTAAATTTATGATACAATTGCTCACACAGGCTCCTATGTTTCTTTTATTGCTTATTATTGGTCCAAATGAGGCCCTTTATGCTTCTTTTTCCCTAGCATGGCTATTGACTAAGAGGTGGAAACGTCACCTCATTGAAAAAAAATCCCTTTTGCTGTCGGCAGCTGGAGTCGCTCAGTTTAGGCAGAAGCTCACGGCCAAATAAAGGTACTTTCTGTGTGCATTTTGTATACTTCATGACAGAAAGTCACCTTTATTTATAGCACTGGCAAATCCTAGAGTGTTTGAAATGCTAGGATTTACCATCACTTTAAGATTCTGTACAAAGTGGTCCAAAAGAGGCCATTAGTTCTATGTAGGGGAATTATTTTTCAGTTTAACTATGCCACTTTCAGGGAAAATCTCATATATAACATACACTCACCGGCCACTTTATTAGGTACACCTTGCTAGTACTGGGTTGGACCCCTTTTGCCTTCAGAACTGCCTTAATTCTTGGTGGCATAGGTTCAACAAGATGTTGGAAACATTCCTCAGAAATATTGGTCCATATTGGCAGTTGCTGCAGATTTGTCGGCTGCACATCCATGATGCAAATCTCCCGTTCCACCACATCTGCTGACTGTGGAGGCCATTGGAGTACAGTGAACTCATTGCCATGTTCAAGAAATCAGTTTGAGAGGATTTGAGCTTTGTGACATGGTGCATTATCCTTCTGGAAGTAGCCATCAGAAGATTGGTACACTGTAGTCATAAAGGGATGGATATGGTCAGCAACAATACTCAGGTAGGCCGTGGCATTTAAACAATGCTCAATTGGTACTAAGGGGCCAAAAGTGTGCCCAGAAAATATCCCCCACACCATTTCACCACCACCACCAGCCTGAACCATTGATACAAGGCAGGATGGATCCATGCTTTCATGTTTATGACAAATTCTGACCCTACCATCTGAATGCCGCAAGCTGAAAACGAGACTCATCAGATCAGGCAATGTTTTTCTAATCTTCTAGGGCAAGATTACATATGCGGCGTCGCCCGCAAAAGCCGGCGACTACGGTTTTTATGAGGTTTTGGTATCACATATGTTTATATATATTTCACCCGTTGCCCGCAATTTTTACTCCCATAAGCTAACATAGAACCGCGTTGCATATCGGTATCACATATTCAGTGCAAGGACTTACGCAGCGAAAATGGAGAAATGTTACTTATTTTCACCTCGCCACACATAGGCAGACGCAGCAAGCCTTACGCTGAAAATGTGAGCACTGTAACTCCCGTAACTGCCTGAAAATATTAACTAACACCTAACGCATGTGCAATATCTATCTACCTGTCAACCGCAATCCCCCACCACAATAACCAATAAAGTATAGTAACCCCTAATCCGCCATTAACTCACAACCCAATAAACGTAATAAATGTATTAACCCCTACTCCGCCATTAACCCACATTGCAAAACAAACCTAATAAATGTATTAACCCCTAATCTGCCATTAACCCACAACGCAATAAACCTAATAAAACTATTAACCCCTAATCCGCCAAACCCCCACAACGCAATTAACTAATTAAATTACTAAGCCCCCTAACCTAACACCCCCTAAATTAACCCCAAATACCTAAATTAAAAAATACTAAATTACAATTAAAATAAAAAAGCTAACATTACTTAAAAATAAAAAAAAATCAATTAAATTAATCTAAGATTACAAAAAATAAAAAGTCTACCATTACATAAAATAATAAACCAAATTATCAAAATTAAAAAAATTTAACCTAATCCCTATGAAAATAAAAAAGACCCCAAAATAAAAACACCCCCTAAACTAATACTAAACTACTAATAGCCCTTAAAAGGGCCTTTTGTAGGGCATTGCCCTAAGTTAAATAGCTCTTTTAACAGTAAAACTCACCACCCACCAAACCCCGAAAAATAAAAAACGTAACACTAAAAAATCCTAAACTACCCATTGTTCCTAAAGGGGCATTTGTATGGGCATTTCCCTTAAAAGGGCATTCAGCTCTTTTAAGAGGGAGAAGGTCCTGTTCCAGGCGGTGAAGTCTTCTTCCAAGCGGTCGACATCTTCTTCCAAGCGGGGACAACTTCCTTCTTCATCCAGGACCAAGCCGGAGCGGAGATGAGCGCGGAGCAGGACCAGCGACCACAGAGCCATGGAGGGTGGAGGATCATCTTCTTACGATCGCCGCCGTACACTGAATAGTGAATTCAAGGTACGCGTTTAAATATGGCGTCCCTTGCATTCCTATTGGCTGATTTGATTCTTCAAATTCAAATCAGCCAATAGTATGAGAGCTATTGAAATCCTATTGGCTGATTTGAACAGCCAATTTGAGCCTGATTTTGACTTCAGGAACGATGAGTACCTATTTGGGGGTTAGAGCAGTGTTTTTCAACCAGTGTGCTGTGGCACACTAGTGTGCCGTGAGAGATCCTCAGGTGTGCCACGGCAGACTGACAACAGTGTGACATATTTTTTAAACTTTGCTTGTTTTTTACTCCCAGTGCAGGGGTAGTTTGTAGGAGGCATGGCATAACAGCACAATACATACAGTATGTGTGTGTTTGTGTGTATGTGTATATATATATGCTGTATTAGGCTACAATGTGTGATTTTTTTTAAAAATTTTGGGATGGTGGTGTGCCACAGGATTTTTTAATGTAAAAAAGTGTGCCACGGCAAAAAAAGGTTAAAAATCACTGGGTTAGAGATAAGATTTTTTTTTTTAATTTTAGGGGGGGAATTAGAATTTTTTTTAAATGCAGAAGTGCTGTTTAATTTAGGGCAATGCCCTACAAAAAGCCCTTTTAAGGGCTATTGGCAATGGTAGTTTAGCATTAGATTAGGGGGTATTTTATTTTGGGGGGGCTTTTTTATTTTCATAGGGATTAGCTTTACTTTTTTTATTTTGGATAATTTTGTTTATTATTTTCTGTAATGTTAGACTTTTTTATTTTTGGTCATTTTAGATTAATTTATTTTAATTTAATTTTAGGGTTATTTTTCTAAGTACTGTTAGGATTTTTTATTTTAAATTACAATTTAGTATTTTATTATTTTATGTAATTTTGGGTTAATTTAGTGGGTGTTAGGTTAGGGGGCTTAGTAATTAAATTAGTTATTTTGCGTTGTGGGGTTTTGTCGGATTAGGGGTTAATAGGTTAATTAGGGTACTTGCGTTGTGGGGGTTTGGCAGATTAGGGGTTAATAGTTTTATTAGGATTATTGCGTTGTGTGGGTTTGGAAGTTAAGGGGTTAATAGTTTTATTAGGATTATTGCGTTGTGTGGGTTTTGGCGGATTAGGGGTTAATAGATTTTTAAGGTTTGTTGCGATGTGGGTTAATGGCGCATTAGGGGTTAATAGTCTTAATAGGTACTTTGCGATGTGGGTTAATGGCGGATTAGGGCTTAATACATTTATTAGGTAGTTTGCGATGTTGGGGTTGGCGGATTTAGGGGTTAATACTTTTACTAGGTAGATCGCGTGTGGGGGGTTGTCGGTTTAGGGGTTAAAACATTTATTATTAGTTGCAATGTGGGGGGATAGCAGATATAGGGGTTTTACGTGTCGAGTTTATTTTTGGGAGGCTGGTTAGATTTTTACGGGAGATTTGATTTATTTTTATTTTTTTCTTAGGCGCCGGCAGTTTCTAAAGTGCTGTAAGTCACTGGCGACTCCAGAAATGTGTATTTACCCACATTTCTGAACATCGCTAGTTTATGCGACTTACGGCACTTTATGAACTGCCGGCGCCATATATGTGATACCCCGTTGTGCGAGGTGAAATTTCGGGCGGCGCAGGTTTCAGCAGTTACGCTGAAGCTTGCGCCGCATATGTAATCTTGCCCCTATTGTCCAATTTTGTTGAGCCTGTGCAAATTGTAGCCTCAGTTTCCTGTTCTTAGCTGACAGGAGTGACACCCGGTGTGGTCTTCTGCTGTTGTAGCCCATCTGCTTCAAGATTCGATGTGTTGTGCATTCAGAGATGATATTCTGCACACCTTGGTTGTAAAAAGTGGTTATTTGAGTTACTGTTGCCTTTCTATCATCTCAAACCAGTCTGCCCATTCTCCTCTGACATCAGCAAGGCATTGTCGTCCACACAACTACTGCTCACTGGATATTTTCTCTTTTTCGGGCCATTTTCTGTAAACCTTAGAGATGGTTGTGCGTGAAAATCCCAGTAGATCATCAGTTTTTTAAATACTCAGCCCGTCTGGCACCAACAACCATGCTACGTTCAAAGTCTTTTCTTCCCCATTCTGATGCTCGGTTTGAACTTCAGCAAGTTGTCTTCACCACGTCTAGATGCCTAAATGCATTGAGTTGCTGCCATGTGATTGGCTGATTAGCAATTTGTGTTACCAAGCAAATGAACAGGTGTACCTAATAAAGTGGGCGGTGAGTGTGTATATATATATATATATATATATATATATATATATATATAGTGTAACAAAAGGAATCAGCACTCTACTATTGTAGCACCCTGGCATTTAATTGACTGGTCTGTGAGAGTGCACCTATTTTGATGATTTGTATATAAAACTATTTGAAATTTATTGAGTATCTAATTTGAGTATGACTAGTGTTAAACATGTAACTACTCCAGCTTTCCGGATAATAGTTGCACAACATGTAATCTTATGTTCTTCTCAAATGTATAAAAATATCATGTAACATTTTACCTTTGTTCAAAACCTCAAAAAAAAATGTTATTTGAACAAAAATAAAAAACTGCATATTTTGATAATGGAAGTGAATAGGAAAGATTGTTTTTTTAAATGTTTGTTCTATCTGAATCATAAAAGTTTAATTTAGTGTTCCTGTAAACAGCAACACAGCCAGCAGTAAGCATAGGACGGAGGCTACTGAAATAGGGTAAGTTTAATTTAAAGACACCTTATAATGCAGTATGCAAAGGGACCAAAATGTGATATAGTTATTACTTCATTTTCCCTTTAAATGTATAACAATAGCAAGGAAATGCATACAGGGTTATGGCAGGGGATGGCACCATCTACATTCACATACTGGGGCCGAATTATCAAGGTCCGAATGGAGCTTGATGCCCCTGTTTCTGAAACAGCAGTTATGAAGCAGCGGTTCTCCATAACTGGTCCGTCTGCTCTGAGGCTGCGGACATCAATCCGCACTATCCTATACGATTGGGCTGATTGACACCCCCTGCTAGCGGCCAATTGGCCGCAAATCTGCAGGGGGCGGCATCGCACAAGCAGTTCACAAAAACTGCTTGTGCAATGATAAATGCCGACAGTGTATGCTGTAGGCATTTATCGATGTGCGGCGGACATGATACGCTACATTGTACCATGTCTGCTCGCACTTTCAGAAATCGGCCCCACTGTGTTTTTAATTGCCTGTGAGCTTATGTACTAAAGCATAGAAAGAGTAATAAGTCTTTTTGCTTCAGATTATCAGGTACATATTCAGGCATTCTTGAAATTTTATCCTTCCCATCTCAAAATGTATTTTTAGCAGCAAAATACTGCTGAGCTATGAGGGGTTGACAGCTGAAAAAACAATCCTGAAATAAGTTTTACTTTATATTTTGCAGCATTGTGGTCACCCTACATTAAAGCCACATGTGACTCCTTCAAAGCTAAGATAACCATAGGGTTCATACTTATAAATAATTAGAATAAAACCTACCATGCTTATAAGAGTTGGGCATTAAATTACAGAGATCAGAAACAAAGAATTGTACTTTTAGCTCTATAAAGTAATCTTTCATGTGTTTTGCTCAACTCGTATGCAATAGAAATGAATTTGTAGCCTTTAAGGGAACATAACATCAAAAATGAAACATTTATGATTTAGATAGAGCATTTAATTTTATAGAACGTTCCTATTTACTTCTGTTATCTAATTTGCTTTAACCTCTAGGTATTGTTTGTTCAATAGCATACCGAGGTAGGTTCAGGAACGCACAACTGTGAGTTTGATGCTGATTGGTGGTTGCACATACATGCCTCTTGTCATTGGCTCACTCAAAGTGTTCAGCTAGCTCCCAGTAGTGCATTGCTGCTCCTTCAACAATGGATGCAATGAGAATAAAGCAAATGTGATATTATACGTAAATTGGAAAGTTATTTTCTTAATATATTGTATACACTGTGTGTCCTTTTAAAGAAAACCACACATATTCTTAAAACAGGTTCTAAGCACCACTAAATTATATTTTATACAATATATTTCTGTAGAATTTGTTGTTGTGCAATGCCCCTATGCAATATTACAGTAATTCAAACTTTCAAAATACCAATAGCTTTGAATATGCAAAACAACCCATTGTTTATGACTGTTGCTCTTTTCCCATATCTTTGATTGGCTGCTCTTGTCAGATACTACTTGTCCAACACCATACCAGAAACAACAGCAACCTGGAGCCTCGGCGCAGCAGGGGATGTTGGAGGGAGTGCATCTTAAATATCATGTTTGCTATGTGTTCTGTTTGCAAAAAGTACTGCAGTCTAATGTTATCACTACTAAAGTGCATAGCTCTCATGTGTCCTGTTTCCCGATACTTTATATGTCCTGGATTCACTATGTGAAACTGTGGATTATCTAAACACAGACTACAAATACGCAGCCACACTCAGAGGTCCAGCTGGTATCAAGTCATTGGAAACACATTAAGAGAAACATACAGTACCGTGTCCCTCTAAAACCAAGGCAAGCACAATGATGTAGATTGAGGGTAATTGCCAAATGTGATACAGGGTCACAACAACACATTATTTAGATAAGTGTCACCTTGTGTATTTTAAAGGCACATTCAAATCATTTTTAAATATGCATCAGAAATTAATCACTTCATAGCAAAAGGTTTGCACCAAAAATCATTGTTTTACAAAACATTTCAAAGTGTCCTTTTATAGCAAATGTTCATTGTTTTGCAGATCAGGAATACATTCTTTGCAAAGATTCTTGACTGTTGTTTTTCTTATCTTTCTTTGTTGTTAAGGAGAGGCATAAATAAACTCTAGCAAATAGTAAGTAATCAGTGTTCTGCATTATGAGGGTCATGGTTCCACATAATGCAGTTTAGCCTTCCTAGAGTGAATGTTAATTAAAGGTACAGTATACTGTAAAATGTAGGTCCCCTTAATGTGTTTCCAATGACAATATGTTTGAGAAATTATACCTTTAGATTTATTTTTGTATATGAAATAGTTGGATTATTTAATACCACAACCCCATGAAATGTGCTAAGCTTGCAGGGAAATTAGATCTTATTTTATCACTTTATATACACGTTATCTCTGTATGTAAACCAATGCCCAATAATTAAAGAGAACAATTACAAATTAACATATTATTACTTATCTCTCCTACCACCCACTAGGAGTATAATTTCTTCTGCTTTTCTATAGCCAATACTTAAATATTTAATTTATCAGTATAGGTGGTGATACCACAGGCAATTTCAGAACTATTTCAAATACCAGAATAAAGGTAAAGGATCAGCTATTTGTAAAGGATTTAATACACTCCAGCAGGTAAAATGGATTATTACTAGCGCTGTGGAATCTGTTGGTGCTCTACAAATAACCAATAATTATTATTGGTAACAAATTAAAGGGGAATTTTCTTTTACAATACACTGTCCCTTTAAAATCAACAGTTGCAGGAAAAGCAGACAAAATGAATTATGAATTTGCTCTTTGAAGTTTATTGTGTATAATAAAAACCTTTCATGGGCATTAAATCTCTGAGTATAATATGCCTTTAAGGGTAACATCTTTACACTCCACAATCTGTTCTTGATGGCAAAGTATCAGAAAGAGGAATGAATGGGTGTTCCCACTTGCTCCAAAACATAAAAAAACAATTGTGTATAAACTGAAACGAACATATCTCTGTAGTGTCACTGTCTATCACAAACCTGTTTATCCCAGCTGTAGGGTTCTGCAGGTCCAGGCAAGCAAGATATCCTCTATCCAAGCTCCACACCTCCTCCTTACCCTTGAACCTTAATGAGCCATAATGAAATTTGTTCTGGGCGGATCTGGCTGACATAATGATGGTTTAGAGCTTTGAGGAAGCTGTACGGACCTACAAGTACAGAGTTGCATAGGCTACACTAAGCAAGGAAATAAAATCAAGTATCCTGGCAAGAGTAAAGGAAAGACGTTTATTACATTATGTTATATATGTCTTGTGCATAATACAGACACCTAGAGGCTGATTTAACAACGGCCGAATGGCCCTGTTTCCCTGCGAGCCTTCAGGCTTGCCGGAAACAGGAGTTAAGGAGCAGCGGTCTTAAGACCGCTGCCTTTTAACTCATATGCCTCCTCTGAGGCTGTGGTCTGCAATATGCCCGATCGGGTTGATTGACACCCCCTGCTAGCGACTAATTGGCCGCGAATCTTCAGAGGGTGGCATTGCACAAGCAGTTTACCATAACTGCTTGCGCAATGTTAAATGGCATTCAGCGATGTCTGGTGGACATGATCCACACATTGATAAATCGGCCCCCCTAGACTGAATATCTTCATTTTATTAAAGGGACATGAAACCCACATTTCTTCTTTAAAGGGACACTAAACCCAAATTTTTTCTTTCATGTTTCAGATAGAGCATGCAATTTTAAGTAACTTTCTAATTTACTCCTATTATCAATTTTCTTCGTTCTCTTGCTATCTTTATTTAAAAAGCAGGAATGTGATGCATAGGAGCCGGCCCATTTTTGGTTGAGAACCTGGGTTATGCTTGCTTATTTGTGGGTTAATGTAAGCCTCCAATAAGCAAGCACTATCCATGATGCTGAACCTAAAATGGGCTGGCTGCTAAGATTTACATTCCTGCTTTTAAAATAAAGATAGCAAGAGAGCAAAGAAAAATTGATAATAGGAGTAAATTAGAACGTTGATTAAAATTTCATGCTTTATCTGAATAATGAAAGAAAAAAAATTTGGGTTCAGTGTCCCTTTAATGATTCAGATAGAACATGCACTTTTAAATAACTTTCCAATTTATTTCTATTATCTAACTTGTTTAGTTCATTTTGTATCATTTGTATATATACTTAGGTAGGCTCAGAAGCTGCTGATTGGTGGCTGCACATACAGGGAGTGCAGAATTATTAGGCAAATTAGTATTTTGACCACATCATCCTCTTTATGCATGTTGTCTTACTCCAAGCTGTATAGGCTCGAAAGCCTACTACCAATTAAGAATATTAGGTGATGTGCATCTCTGTAATGAGAAGGGGTGTGGTCTAATGACATCAACACCCTATATCAGGTGTGCATAATTATTAGGCAACTTCCTTTCCTTTGGCAAAATGGGTCAAAAGAAGGACTTGACAGTCTCAGAAAAGTCAAAAATAGTGAGATATCTTGCAGAGGGATGCAGCACTCTTAAAATTGCAAAGCTTCTGAAGCGTGATCATCGAACAATCAAGCGTTTCATTCAAAATAGTCAACAGGGTCGCAAGAAGCGTGTGGAAAAACCAAGGCGCAAAATAACTGCCCATGAACTGAGAAAAGTCAAGCGTGCAGCTGCCAAGATGCCACTTGCCACCAGTTTGGCCATATTTCAGAGCTGCAACATCACTGGAGTGCCCAAAAGCACAAGGTGTGCAATACTCAGAGACATGGCCAAGGTAAGAAAGGCTGAAAGACGACCACCACTGAAAAAGACACAAGCTGAAACGTCAAGACTGGGCCAAGAAATATCTCAAGACTGATTTTTCTTAGGTTTTATGGACTGATGAAATGAGAGTGAGTCTTGATGGGCCAGATGGATGGGCCCGTGGCTGGATTGGTAAAGGGCAGAGAGCTCCAGTCCGACTCAGACGCCAGCAAGGTGGAGGTGGAGTACTGGTTTGGGCTGGTATCATCAAAGATGAGCTTGTGGGGCCTTTTCGGGTTGAGGATGGAGTCAAGCTCAACTCCCAGTCCTACTGCCAGTTTCTGGAAGACACCTTCTTCAAGCAGTGGTACAGGAAGACGTCTGCATCCTTCAAGAAAAACATGATTTTCATGCAGGACAATGCTCCATCACACGCGTCCAAGTACTCCACAGCGTGGCTGGCAAGAAAGGGTATAAAAGAAGAAAATCTAATGACATGGCCTCCTTGTTCACCTGATCTGAACCCCATTGAGAACCTGTGGTCCATCATCAAATGTGAGATTTACAAGGAGGGAAAACAGTACACCTCTCTGAACAGTGTCTGGGAGGCTGTGGTTGCTGCTGCACGCAATGTTGATGGTGAAGAGATCAAAACACTGACAGAATCCATGGATGGCAGGCTTTTGAGTGTCCTTGCAAAGAAAGGTGGCTATATTGGTCACTGATTTGTTTTTGTTTTGTTTTTGAATGTCAGAAATGTATATTTGTGAATGTTGAGATGTTATATTGGTTTCACTGGTAAAAATAAATAATTGAAATGGGTATATATTTGTTTTTTCTTAAGTTGCCTAATAATTATGCACAGTAATTGTTATATTGAATATATAAATGTTTTATTTCTAACAAGTAAATAGTTGAAATGTTGCTCCTTTGATATTTCTGTCTATAAGTTGGTGCTTAAACTTAAGGCAGAGTATCTGTGAGCAATTACTGTAATGTGGTGAGAGTCTGGGTTGTATCTTTAATGAAAAATAACCCCTTTTAAAGTAACAAGTTAAGAGAAAATAGAAATCACTAGTGAAGTGAATTCAAATGGTGTAATTCTGAATAATGCAAAAATAGAATGTATCAGTGCATGTAACAGCATAAGTAGTAAAGTAGGTAAAGTCCGTTTTCACACACTCACTCAGATAAGTAATTCAGCTTGTTATAGAATTTGGTAGAAATGTCAGAGAGATATTTGTAGTTCACAAAATATACACTTAGCCAGCATAAGGTTTGTAGGAAAAGTTATACCTTCGGTTTGGAAAAGTAAAAAGTACAGACCGTAACTGAAGATCAGAGTGGCAGAGCGTTGTGGCGTCTAAGCGGTAGCTCCGGCTGAGCGAGTGTGACTCACTTCCGGTATCAGCGAGCAGGCAGCTGGAAAGCTGCAAGGAAGATTAGTGACAGCGTGAAATTACCTATTGATAGCAAAAAGAAAAGGTAATGCAGGTTGTTAGATGAATCTGCATAGCGGTAATTCCAGGAGGTTTCCCAAAATGACAGGTGAACCTGAAAGAAGTACAAAGTAGCTAGGAGAGCAAAAAGGAAGGATGATACTCCTTAGAGGTAACATCAATTATCAGGCAGTGAATAGAAGGCGTGAAGGTGCTTAAATAGGGAGAGAGCAAGGTGGGAGGGATATGCCTTAAAGGTATATCACATCTCCCCCCCCCCCTCAAGGGACCACTCCAGAAGATCCTAGACGGGGTTTGAATGGATACTTGAGATGAAACCGGCGTACCAATACAGGTGCATGGACCTCCGAATGGGAAATCCACGAATTCTCCTCCGGTCCGTAGCCTCTCCATTTGACCAAATACTCCAAACGTCGGTGTCTCAATCGGGAATCAAGAATCTTCTCCACTTCAAATTCCTCCTGACCATCAATAAGGATTGGGGCTGGAGGAACTAGATGATGTCTTGTAGGGTCCGATTTGTATGGCTTTAGTAAAGAAATATGAAAAGAATTATGTATCCTAAAATCTTTCGGCAGGGTTATACGGACTGCATTCTCGTTTATGATTTTTTCAATAGGGAATGGACCTAAAAATTGGTTAGCGAGCTTCTTGCTCGGTAGTTGAAGTTTGAGATGTTTGGTAGATAGAAGGACAAGATCTCCAATCTTATATTTTGGGGTTTCTCTGTGTTTTTGATCATAATATTTCTTCTGTCTTTCCTTTGCATCTTGAAGATGAGTCTTCAAAACGTCCAACCTTTGTTGTAGAGATGAAGTGTAATCGGTAGCACTTGGGGAGTTAACAGTTACCTTTGATAAAGTAATAGAGATTGGGTGATAACCGTAAGTTGCGTAGAATGGAGTCATTTTAGTGGAAGATGACATTGAATTATTATAGGAGAATTCTGCTAAGGGTAAGTATGCGACCCAATCATCCTGTAAATGGGTTATATAACATCTGAGATATTGTTCAAGGGTTTGGTTTAATCTCTCAGTTAGTCCATTTGTTTGAGGATGGAAAGCAGTTGAAAATCTGACATCAATCTGTAGGATTTTACATAAAGACCTCCAGAAGGCTGAGGTGAACTGAGTTCCCCTATCAGATATTATGACTTTGGGTAAGCCATGTAAGCGTACGATAGAAGCTATAAAAGCTTTAGCTGTAGTACTTGCAGTTGGAAGGGACTTCAATGGAACAAAATGAGCAAGTTTGGTTAAATGATCTACAACAACGAATATTGTGTTGTACGTTTGTGAAAGTGGTAAGTCAACAATGAAATCCATCGAGATTGTTGACCAGGGTTTATCAGGTATTGGTATGGATGTCAATAACCCAATCGGCTTTTTATGGTCTAGTTTATTCCTTGCGCAAATATCGCAATAGGAAACATAATTGGTAATATATTGTTCCATCTGTGGCCACCAAAAAAATCTTCTTGTGAGTTCAATAGTTTTTTGTATGCCTGTATGTCCTGATAGAACATTGTCATGTGTATATGTTAGAACTGTCTTGCGTAAGGAATCTGGTATAAAGAGTTTGTTTTTGTGATAATATAGACCTGTGGATGTATCTTTGGTACATGAGTTGGGTATATTTGGATCCTTTGTTAGTGCAGTTAATACTTCATTTTCGAATGTGGTGATGCATCCTATTATCTTTTGTTGTGGGATAATTGGGGAAGCCAAAATCTTATCGTTTGGGTTATCATGTTGTCTGGATAAAGCATCAGCTTTTATGTTAAGAACCCCTGGTTTATATGTCAGTTTAAAATTGAAACGATCTAGAAAAAGAGACCAACGAACTTGTCGGGCAGAGAGAGTCTTATTTTTCTTTAAGTACTCTAAATTTTTATGATCAGTATAAATCGTAAATGGTACTTCAGTGCCCTCTAACAAGTGTCTCCAATGTTCCAAAGAATTCTTAATGGCTAACAACTCTTTGTCCCCAATACTATAATTTTTTTCAGCTGGTAAGTATGTTCGTGAGTAATAAGCGATAGGATGTAAAAGAGTGGATGTTTTATCGTGTTGTGATAAGACTGCGCCAATACCAGAATTGGAGGCATCCACCTCTAAAACAAAAGGTTGCTGATAATCTGGTAGGGTTAAAACAGGAGCAGTTGAAAAAGATTTCTTTAAGGTGTGAAAAGCCTTTTGGGTCTCCTCTGTCCAAAGATATCTAATCTTACTACTAGTTAGTGAAGTAAGAGGTTTCACTATAACAGAAAAGTTATGAATGAATTTTCTGTAAAAATTCGCAAAACCTAAGAATCTTTGTAAGGCTTTTACGGTAGTGGGGGTGGGCCAATCCAAAATAGCTTTAATTTTATCTGAATCCATGCTAATAGTATTAGGTGTTATGATGTAACCTAAGAATTTTATTTGATTTACGTGAAAAATACACTTTTCTTGTTTTGCATATAGTTTGTGTTCTTTTAGTCTTGTGAGAACCCACCTAACATGTTTTTCGTGTTCTGATAAAGTACTGGAGTAGACCAAGATGTCATCTAAATAAATGATGACGCATACGTCAATCAAATCATGAAATATTTAATTTATGAAATGTTGAAAGGTTGCCGGGGCATTGCATAAACCGAAAGGCATGACGTTGTATTGGTAAAGACCGTATCTGGTGCGGAAAGCAGTTTTCCACTCATCTCCTTCTTTTATGCGAATTAAGTTATATGCACCCTTCAGATCAAGTTTGGTAAATATTGTGGCATCAGTAAGCCTTTCTAATAACTCAGGAATCAAAGGTAGAGGATAGCGATTCTTTACTGTGATATTGTTTAGAGCCCTATAGTCTATGATTGGTCTTTGAGTGCCATCTTTGTTTTTAACAAAAAACATGCCTGCAGCTGCCGGTGATGTTGAATGTGAGATAAACCCCTTTTTTAGATTTTCATCTAAATATAAACGTAAATCCTTAAGCTCTTTTTGAGACATGGGATAAATTCTACCATGAGGTATTTGAGAGCCAGGGATTAATTCAATGGGGCAATCAAAAACTCTATGTGGAGGAAGAATCTCTGCCTCTTTAAGGTTAAAGACATCCGCCAAATCCTGATAAACTTCTGGAATACTCTGTATATTTGCTATGTGCGTTTGTGGAAAACATGTTTTTAAGCAATAATCTGATTGGAATTTTATTTGATGGAGTGACCAATCTATTTGAGGGTTATGGGTTTTTAACCATTTATAACCTAATACTATGGTATGCATAGCAATTGGGAGGATATCAAATGATAAATATTCAGTGTGTCCATTTGTGGTTGTGATCAATAAAGGTATAGTATGGTGTGTTATAGGACCATGTTGTATAGAGGAACCATCAATTAATTTAACAAACACAGGGATTTGCTTGCACACCGTGGGTATTTTATTAACTAATACATAATCAGTGTTGATATATATCCCTGAAGCCCCAGAGTCAATAAATGCTTTATTCTGAAGATTGTTTTGGTCCCACTGTAGAGAGAGAGAGATAGTTAGTTGATTTGTAAGATCAGTTTTAATATGTTCTAAGGTAACATTCTTACCCCTCTTTTGTATGTCCAGTAAAGGGCAATCTGAGACAGCATGGTCTTTCTTTGCACAGTACATGCAAAGGTTGGAAAGTCTCCTTCTAGTCTTTTCCTCAAGGGTCAAGTGACCCCTTAGTGCGCCTATTTCCATAGGTGTTGTTTTATCATGATGAGAGGTATTTGGGTAATTTTGTCTAGGAGAGGTCTCAAATCCTCCTCTTTCAGCCTTACGTTCTCTAATTCGTCTGTCCAGAGTAGTACTAAGTTTAATCAAAGCAGAGAGAGTTTCTGGCATGTCAAGGCGAGATAGCTCGTCCTTTAGGACTTCTGATAAACCCAATCTGAATTGATTTCGGAGACTGACCTCATTCCACTGAGAGTCAGTCGCCCATAGCTGAAAATCCGTGGTGTACTCCTCCACAGTACGCTTTCCCTGCTTAAGGGAACGAAGCTTAGTTTCTGCTATTAGCTGTGTGTGGGCATCCTCATATAACTCAGACATAGCAGCAAAAAATTCCTGCAAGGAATCAAGGATAGAATTGTTTGATTCAAAAAATCTATTTGCCCATGTGCGGGGCTCCCCTGTGAGGTAGGAGATGGTAGTGCACACTTTCAATCTTTCAGTGTGATATGTGCGAGGTTTTAGAGTAAATAATAGAAGACAGGAATTTTTGAAATCCCTGAAAGCAGATCTCTTGCCTGAAAAAGGAGTTGGGGGTTGTACTTGGGGTTCTGGGAATTCAGGGGTTTTAGGTGATAAACAGTCTTTTACTAAAGCTTTTAATGTTGTGGTTTCTGCCTGTACTTCAGTTAGGCCACGAGCCAGATAATCCAATTTTTGATGGATATTGTTAAATGCCTTTTGAATCTCTGTAGGATCCATAATATGGCAATTTTGTTTTTAAGGCCTGATAATACTGTTATATTGAATATATAAATGTTTTATTTCTAACAAGTAAATAGTTGAAATGTTGCTCCTTTGATATTTCTGTCTATAATTTGGTGCTTAAACTTAAGGCAGAGTATCTGTGAGCAATTACTGTAATGTGGTGAGAGTCTGGGTTGTATCTTTAATGAAAAATAACCCCTTTTAAAGTAACAAGTTAAGAGAAAATAGAAATCACTAGTGAAGTGAATTCAAATGGTGTAATTCTGAATAATGCAAAAATAGAATGTATCAGTGCATGTAACAGCATAAGTAGTAAAGTAGGTAAAGTCCGTTTTCACACACTCACTCAGATAAGTAATTCAGCTTGTTATAGAATTTGGTAGAAATGTCAGAGAGATATTTGTAGTTCACAAAATATACACTTAGCCAGCATAAGGTTTGTAGGAAAAGTTATACCTTCGGTTTGGAAAAGTAAAAAGTACAGACCGTAACTGAAGATCAGAGTGGCAGAGCGTTGTGGCGTCTAAGCGGTAGCTCCGGCTGAGCGAGTGTGACTCACTTCCTGTATCAGCGAGCAGGCAGCTGGAAAGCTGCAAGGAAGATTAGTGACAGCGTGAAATTACCTATTGATAGCAAAAAGAAAAGGTAATGCAGGTTGTTAGATGAATCTGCATAGCGGTAATTCCAGGAGGTTTCCCAAAATGACAGGTGAACCTGAAAGAAGTACAAAGTAGCTAGGAGAGCAAAAAGGAAGGATGATACTCCTTAGAGGTAACATCAATTATCAGGCAGTGAATAGAAGGCGTGAAGGTGCTTAAATAGGGAGAGAGCAAGGTGGGAGGGATATGCCTTAAAGGTATATCACAGTAATAGTCACCTGCACACACAGATATCCCCCTAAAATAGCTATAACTAAAAACAAACTAAAAACTACTTCCAAAACTATTCAGCTTTGATATTAATGAGTTTTTTGGGTTCATTGAGAACATGGTTGTTGTTCAATAATAAAATTAATCCTCAAAAATACAACTTGCCTAATAATTCTGCACTCCCTGTATATGGCAGTTTACGGACAGACAGCATGGTGTGAATAAATCTAGAACTAAAAACAAACCATATGTACTCCCATATATATGTATGTATGTTAAGATACACATGATGTAGGCAGAAAGACAGATACACATTTAAATTGCTTACTGGACGAAAAAATAAGTTAGCGGTTGAGCACTGCTCCTTTTGCACTGGCCCTTATTCCATTAACAAAAGTGGCCTGGGGGGCAATTGACACCCTACTGCCTGGCCCAGTCCACCCCTGAGAGAAAGAGAGTGAGAGAGTGTATTTGAGAGGAGTTAGCAAATTTGAGAGAGTAAGATAAAGGGAGCGACAGAGAGAGAATGTGTGTAAGAAAGAAAGAGTGTGTGAGAAAGAGAGAGAGAGAGAAAGAAAGAGTGGAAAAGAGAGAATGACAGTGAGAGAGTTTCAATGAGAATGTGAGAATGAGAATGTGAGAGAGAGTAAGAATAGAGAGAGTGTGAGAGAGAGAGAGAGAGAGAGAGAGAGAGAAAGAGAGAGAGAAAGAAAGAATGACATAGTGAGAGGGTTTCAATGAGAGAAAGTGTGAGAGAGTAAGAGAGAGAGTGTGTATGAAAGAGAGCATGAGACAGCAAATGAGAAATGTGGTAGAGAGAGTATGAGGGAGAGTGGAAGAAAAAGAGAGTGTGATAAACATACAATACCCCCCCCAACATTACAACCCACCACCCACATACCCCTAATCTAACCCAAACCCCCCTTAAATAAACCTAACACTAAGCCCCTGAAGATCTTCCTACCTTGTCTTCACCATCCAGGTATCACCGATCCGTCCTGGCTCCAAGATCTTCATCCAACCCAAGCGGGGGTTGGCGATCCATAATCCGGTCCAGAAGAGGCTCCAAAGTCTTCCTCCTATCCGGCAAGAAGAGGACATCCGGACCGGCAAACATCTTCTCCAAGCGGCATCTTCGATCTTCTTCCATCCGGAGCGAAGCCGGCAGGATCCTGAAGACATCCAGCGCGGAACATCCATCCGGACCGACGACTGAACGACGAATGACTGTTCCTTTAAGGGACGTCATCCAAGATGGCGTCCCTCGAATTCCGATTGGCTGATAGGATTCTATCAGCCAATCAGAATTAAGGTAGGAATTTTCTGATTGGCTGATGGAATCAGCCAATCAGAATCTAGTTCAATCCGATTGGCCGATCCAATCAGCCAATCGGATTGAACTTGATTCTGATTGGCATGATTCCATCAGCCAATCAGAAAATTCCTACCTTAATTCCGATTGGCTGATAGAATCCTATCAGCCAATCGGAATTCGAGGGACGCCATCTTGGATGACGTCCCTTAAAGGAACAGTCATTTGTCGTTCAGTCGTCGGTCCGGATGGATGTTCCGCGCTCGGATGTCTTCAGATCCTGCCGCTTCGCTCCGGATTGGAAGAAGATCGAAGATGCCGCTTGGAGAAGATGTTTGCCGGTCCGGATGTCCTCTTCTTGCCGGATAGGAGGAAGACTTTGGAGCCTCTTCTGGACCGGATTATGGATCGCCAACCCCCGCTTGGGTTGGATGAAGATCTTGGAGCCAGGACGGATCGGTGATACCTGGATGGTGAAGACAAGGTAAGGAAGATCTTCAGGGGCTTTAGTTTTAGGTTTATTTAAGGGGGGTTTGGGTTAGATTAGGGGTATGTGGGTGGTGGGTTGTAATGTTGGAGGGGGGGGGGATTTGTATGTTTTTTTTTTTACAGGCAAAAGAGCTGAAATTCTTGGGGCACTGCCCCCGCAAAGGGCCCTGTTCAGGCTGGTAAGGTAAAAGAGCTCTTGTAACTTTTTTAATTTAGAATAGGGTAGGGAATTTTTTATTTTGGGGGCTTTGTTATTTATTAGGGGGCTTAGAGTAGGTGTAATTAGTTTAAATTGTTGTAAGATTTTTCTTATGTTTGTAAATATTTTATTATTTTTGTAACTTAGTTCTTTTTTATTTTTTGTACTTTAGCTAGTTTATTTAATTGCTATTTATTTTGTAGGAATTGTGTTTAATTAATTTTATTGATAGTGTAGTGTTAGGTTAATTGTAGGTAATTGTAGGTAGTTTATTTAATTATTTTATTGATAGGAGTAGTGTTAGGTTTAATTATAACTTGGTTAGGATTTATTTACAGGTAAATTTGTTATTATTTTAACTAGGTAACTATTAAATAGTTCTTAACTATTTAATAGCTATTGTACCTGGTTAAATAATACAAAGTTGCCTGTAAAATAAATATTAATCCTAAAATAGCTATAATATAAGTATAATTTATATTGTAGCTATATTAGATTTATTTTACATGGTAAGTATTTAGCTTTAAATAGGAATAAGTTATTTAATAAGAGTTAATTTATTTCGTTAGATAAATATTATATTTAACTTAGGGGGGTGTTAGGGTTAGGCTTAGCTTTAGGGGTTAATCCATTTATTAGAATAGCGGTGAGCTCCGATCGGAAGATTAGGGTTAATAATTGAAGTTAGGTGTCGGCGATGTTAGGGAGGGCAAGATTTACTGAAAACCTGCTAAATACTCCTTTCAAGAATCAGCTTGAAAAAAACCCTGCAGTATTCTGTTTAATGTAAATTTGTCAGTTTTTTAGTATATATTTAAACATATTTTGCTGTTAAATGATATTTAATTAACTTTTTTTTTATTTTACTGGAATTGCTTTGAAATAAAATACTGGAAGTACTAGGCGGTGGCTTTTGTGTGCAAATTCAAACTGATTGGAATTGAAGAGGTCAATTTCTACTTTTTATAATTGAGAGTTCAATGTAATTATAGAGTTCATAAAAGTATGATCCACTAAACATATGAAAATTATATCCAAAGTATAATTGCAATTTATTAACATGATACATAATTTAATTGTCAATCTCATTGCTTGCAATTCCCTTTTGTTTAATTCCTGTGACAACAGATCATTTTATAGATGCACATTTTTTAAGAGGTGAATATATCAGGTATGACAGACAGAAATAGAGCTTAATTCTGTTGCTATGTGTTGGCACTTAGTAATATAGTACATATATCATAGGATTTCACTTGTTTAAATGTAATCTTATAACTAGACCAATGTTTCTTAAATGTTGCATATTTTAACTTCCATGAGTCATTGGTGAAATATTAGAGGCATCCTAAGGGTCTTATACTGCACAATATTTTGCTCTCTCTCCCCCCCTCACTCTCTCTCCCCATCTCCCCCCTCTCTTTCTCTCTCCTCTCTCTCCCTCTCTCTCTCCCCCCTCTCTCTCCCCCCCTCCCCCCCTCCCTCTCTCTCCCCCCTCTCCCCCCCTCCCTCTCTCCCTCCCCCTCCTCCCCCCTCCCTCTCCCTCCCTCCCTCTCCCCCCCCTCCCTCTCCCTCCCTCCCTCTCCTCCCCCTCCCTCTCCCCCCTCCTCTCTCCTCCCCCCCCTCCCTCTCTCCTCCCCCCCTCCCTCTCCCCCCCCTCCCTCCCTCCCTCTCCCCCCCTCCCTCTCCCTCCCTCCCTCTCCCCCCTCCCTCTCTCTCCCCCTCCCTCTCTCTCCCCCCCTCCCTCTCTCTCTCCCCCCTCCCTCTCTCTCTCCCCCCCCTCCCTCTCTCTCCCCCCCCCTCCCTCTCTCTCTCCCCCCCTCCTCTCCTCTCCCCCCTCCCTCTCTCTCCCCCCCCTCCCTCCTCTCTCCCCCCCTCCCTCTCTCTCTCCCCCCCTCCCTCTCTCTCTCCCCCCTCCCCTCTCTCTCTCCCCCCCTCCCTCTCTCTCTCCCCTCCCCCCCACCCTCTCTCTCCCCCTCCCTCTCTCCCCCCCCTCCCTCTCTCTCCCCCCTTCCCTCTCTCCCCCCCTCCCTCTTCTCTTTCCCCATCACTCCCTCTCTCTCCCTCCCCCTCCCTCTCTCTCCCCCCCTCCCTCTCTCTCCCCCCTCCCACTCTCTCCCCCCTCCCTCTCCCCTCTCTCTCCCCATCTCCCCCCCTCTCTTTCTCTCTCCTCTCTCTCTCTCCTCTCTTTCCCTCCTCCCTCTTTCTCCCTCCCCCCTCCCTCTCTCTCCAGCCCCCTCCCTCTCTCTCCCGCCCCCTCCCTCTCTCTCCCCCCTCCCTCTCCCCCCCTCCCTCTCCCCTCTCTCTCTCTCCCCCTCTCTCCCCCCCTCTCCCCCCTCTCTGTCTCCATCTCCCCCCCTCTTTTTCTCTCCCCTCTCCCTCTCTCCCTCTCCCCTCCCTCTCTCTCCCCCCCCTCCCTCTCTCTCTCTCCCCCGGCCTCTCTCTCTCTCTCCCCCGGCCTCTCTCTCTCTCTCTCCCCCGGCCTCTCTCTCTCTCCTCCCCCCTCTCTCTCTCCTCCCCCCCTCTCTCTCCCCCCCCTCTCTCTCTCTCGCCCCCCCCCTCTCTCTCTCTCTCCCTCTCTCTCTCCCCCCCCCTCTCCCACGCTTTCAATTCATGTGCGCTCTGAGGCCAGCAGTTATATGTGTGAGGTCTAGCGGAGCGTTGTTATTGTGAACTGATCCGCTTGTTAACTGATCCTCACGCGACTACTCGCGTCGGTGCTGTCTCGCGCTGCTGTTTACTGTGGGTGGGTGCACGTGCGAGGTGTGTGTGGGTGCGCGTGCCTGCAACTGATCCTCATCGCGCTGCTGTTTATTGAGTGCGCGTGCGAGGTGTGTGTTTACTGTGGGTGGGTGCGCGTGCGTGCCTGACGCTCTGACGCAACTGATCCTCATCGCGCTGTGCGAGGTGTGTGGGTGCGAGGTCTCTGTGCGCTGAGGGTGCGCGAGCGAGGAGGTTAATCTAAGGCCAAGTGTGTTTGTCTCTACTGCGCATGACGGCTTCAGACAAACACACTTGGCCTTTTATAATATAGGATATATATATATATATATATATATATATATATATATATATATATATATATATATATGAGATACAAAGACAAGTGCACTCTCACGAACGGTATCACAAATGCCAGGGTGCTAGAATATGGGTGATGATATAACGAATAGAAGACAGCACTCTCTGGTCTTGAATGCAGAAAAAGATTTATTGCAGTGACGTTTCAGGGAATGCTCCACTTCCTCAGGTCTGAGGAAGGGGAGCATTCCCCGAAACGTCACTGCAATAAATCTTTTTCTGCATTCAAGACCAGAGAGTGCTGTCTTCTATTCGTTATATATATATATATATATATATATACACACACACACACACACACACACATTGTAAGCCAAATCGGAAAAAAAATGTATTAAAGGGACACAAAGCTATAATAAAAATTCCCTGCTGCATTGCAGCATTTTCTTACTGCAAGATTGCTTGTCTTTAATTATTTGTTTAACCCCCAAACAAAGTAGCCCTAATAAACTGGTAATCCTGAGTTGAACAGAGCTGGGCATTGGAGACTGATTGGCTTTTCGGCTGTGCACAGCTCTCATTGGCTGACTAGAGAAGCGTAGAATAAATTCAGTTTTATTTTGTTTGTTTTTTTTCTTTTGAACATCCTACTTATTTCTCACACATGCTATCACACACCACTGTCAGCTCTTTGAGACCCCCATCTATAGTGCTATCACTATAGGATAGATCACAAACTCCCATAGCTTTTTGCAACAGGACTCGTTAACAGTCAGGAGTTTTAAATATTGGTGCAAAAACATTTAGCCAACCCAACAACATATTACAAGTATTTGAGCTCCCCCTTAATTTCAGTGGGAAGTGCTAAATGCCCTCATATGTTAATAAACCCTGACTGGGAACCCCACAGTGCTACTAACAACACTAAGGGGCATATGTATCAAGCTCCGAATGGAGCTTGATGCCCCGTGTTTCTGGCGAGCCTGCAGGCTCGCCAGAAACAGCAGTTATGAAGCAGCGGTCACAAAGATTGACACCCCCCTGGTTAAGAATCCAGAGAATCAGAGTTTTGAATTTTGACACCCCCTGCTGATTGACACCCCCTACTGGCGACCGATTGACCGCGAGTCAGCAGGGGGCGGCGTTGCACCACCAGCTCTTGTGAGCTGCTGGTGCAATGCTGAATATGGCGAGCGTATTGCTCGCCGTATTCAGCGAAGTCTGGTGGACCTGATCCGCACTGTCAGATCAGGTCCACCAGACTTTGATAACTAGAGGCCTAAGTATGACCCCCCCATCACTTTTAAATCTAGCAACTGATCTCCCATTGCAGTTAACATTAACATGGACTCCCACCTCTGACCTCAGCCCACCTGAACCTGCATTTAAAAGATCAATGTGGAGACACTGAAAAAAAATGCATTGCTTTTGGATTGTAAATATGGCCCTTGGACATTTGGTTGGACAGGCTTGGATCATTGTAGATAAAAGTCACTTTTCCATAGCAACACTTCAATAAGAGAAAGAGTTGAGTGCTGGCTGTTCACTGAATAGATACAGGGACGGGGAACCTTGGGACTCATGATGTTTCAGAACTACATTACCCATGATGCTTAGGCACTCTGAAGTCCAGTTGAGAATCATAGGAAATGTAGTTCTGAAACATCTGAAGAGCCAAGGTTCCCCATACCTGGAATAAAAGTACTGCAGTTAGGGGTCAAGTCCAGCGGAAATGCATGGGAATGGAGTTCCTGCATTATTTTTGCAGGTAGAACTAAGTTCCCCCTGGACAGAGAACAGAAACGCTTTGGTAAACACTGCTGCTGCTGGTGGGAGGAGCTGGAGCACAGTCTGGATAGAGTGATAGTGAGAGCCTCTAGTAATGGGCAGTAACACTTCCTAAAATACACTAAATACAAGCATGTTAGCAGTCCTGCTGTGTGATCACCCTGCACTGTGTGTAACACATGGTGCGCACATTTATCTGTGTCTTGCTCTGGGGTTATTTAGCTCCCCTCAGCAGAAATAGGACTATTGCACCTTAAGCGGGTGAGACTCTGTGACAGAGGAGCAGTCTCATGCCCAAAGGCAACTATTCAACCCTTCATTGGATTTAATATCCTTTAATTAACCTAAGTGTATAGATTATATACATATAAATATAGTGTGTGTGAGTGTGTGTGTAAAACAATATTAATTGTGTGTGGGGGGGGGGTGGAAGTCTTGGTGAGTTCCACTTTTTTGTAGGACTTGACCCCTGACTGCAGTCATTTCTACAATAAATCCTGGCTTTAATGTTCAGGTCCCAGTTATTACTAATACTAGACTGCAGGGTTATGTTTCTTATATTCTAAAGAATATGCGCTTCTTTTCCTGTTTCTAGGAAATAAACCATCCGCATCATATGTAATATTGTATCTCCATCTGTTATACATAGGTCACAGTTTTTCCTCATCATAAGGGGCAAAAGATTTCCTCACCTCCATTTCTACCAAAAACGTTTCCCTTGTCCTTTATAGCAGTATTTCTCAACCACGGTCCTCAAGTACCCCCAACAGGCCAGGTTGTCATTATAGTTGAACCAGTGCACAGGTGAAGTAATTAGCTGATTAATAACACCATGGTTATCAAACTGCTCTCACCCATCAGTTGATTATTTCACCTGTGCACTGGTTCAGCCATAAGGTTCAGCCATAATGAAAACCTGGCCTGTTGGGAGTACTTGAGGACCGCGGTTGAGGAACAATGCTTTATAGCACAACATTTCCCCTACATATTTTCTAGATACATTATCCTCCTCCACCATGTCCGTATCATTTGTAAGATTTCTTTCTCCTTCCACCACTATTTTTAGTTTTGTTCTATTTAAAGGAGTTTTTATAGCATGGGTGGTAGAAACTTCAGTTTTACATACGATACAAAATAGTACTTCTGGAGATGATTTTTATACTCTAGTTAAAATCTTCAGCTTTTACGTGCAATATAAAATAATATTTCTGGAGACATATTTTTTTTTTTTACTCTAGTTAAAAACTTATATTTTAATGTTTCATAATATTGCCTAGAGTTTGTATCTCCCCCAGATTTCATGCAGAAGTTTTAGTCATCCCTCCTAAACTGTTTAGAAAGCATATCTTTCTGAGACTGTATCTAAAGGATATGACTATACCCAGGTGTGTCACAGGAAATGAATATTCTCCACAATTCCAGCTCTGCTAATCTGCTAACATGGTTGCTTAATATTGAAAATTAAAAGTAAAATAACTAAGATTATATTTAACAATTTTATATTTAAAGTAACATTTTTAATTATAGAAATAATGTAACATTTGCTTTTAGTAATGTCTAATTATGAATCACTGTTTTACATGTTCACATTATTTTATGTGTGAATGAAGACGACTAAATAAAAATATTTTTCATACTTGATCTAATTTTGGAATAAATTAGATAACATTGCCACATTCCATCTGATTTTTTATTAACAATTTTCATTTTATATATATATATATATATATATATATATAATATAATATATATATATATAATATATATATATATATATATATATATATATATATTCATTAAAATTATGGGGGGAGATAAAAAGAACAAATTAAAATCCTCCATGTCTCAAAATTAAATCAATGTAAATATTTGCATAGGAAATTAGCACATCTAGGCAAATATCCCCGCTTGCTTTCCCCCAGAAATTCTTAATATACAATGTTACCAATGCACAAGAGAATTGTGGGTAAGATATGCAAATTAGATATGCAAATTCTCCGTTTTTTTGCTTCAAAAATACTGTTTTGACACAGCGATCCTTTTAACAGGATTATGACAGCAAACCAGAAATCACTCACTAGACAAGCCTGTTTCGTTCTTTTTGGAACTCATCAGTAGGAGATAGATTTCTGGTTGCTGCATCATTGGTAAAGCTATTTTCATGGTTAAACCAAAATTCCTTAAAATTATGGGGGGAGATAAAAAACTGAAATTAAAATCCTCCATGTTTCTGGTTGCTGCATTGATAAAGCTATTTTCATGGTTAAACCAAAATTCAAAAGTCTGATTCTCTGGATTCTTAACACATTATCAAAAATGTTTGTAATGTACTTTCATTTAGTTAATTTCATTTTATATTCCACATTCTTTATACATAGGTACACAGGTAAGCCTATGTCCACACTTTTGTCTTTTTTTAACTTTTGTATTCCCCCTGTATATACAATTTCACATCTTTTTATAGATATTGATTCAATGTTGATATATAACTTTATGTCAGTATATGCTCTATGTAAAGCTATATATTTCCCTTGTCTGTTCTCCTACACTGGACACTGCCTGTTACCTAAGCCCCTCTCATGATTTTTACGACACCTCCTCCTCTCCCTGCACTTTCTGTCTTCTTACCTATTCTGTGTTTTAAGATATAATCTGTAAATTCCATTAAATTGGTCAATATTGCTTTAGACTTGATAAAGGAAGGAACTCTTCCGAAAGCTTGTCAACTTATAAATGTATAGTTAGTCCAATAAAAAAAGTATCATTGCTCAATGCAATACTCTTGTTATTTTGATATCTAAATCTCTGGACTAACACGACTACTCCAATCAATATATATATATATATATATATATATATATATATATCAGCACAGTCAAGAAGGCACTCTCCGTTTAATTCAATCGTTTAATGGTAAACGTTTTCGGGGTCTCCCCCGTCCTCAGACCCCGAAAACGTTTACCATTAAACGATTGAATTAAACGGAGAGTGCCTTCTTGACTGTGCTGATATTTGATTGTTTGTAAGTGCACCCCGGCAGCTGGATGATAAACAAAGAGTGCTGGTTCCCTGCTTCTGTTTGTATATATATATATATATATATATATATATATATATACACACACACACATATACATACACACACAGCGTATATATATATTATTATCATCATCATCATCATCATTTATTTGTATAGTGCCGCCAAATTCCGTAGCGCTGGGTACAATGATAGGGGTATACAATGACAAAAATTTGTGATAAAATACAAAACATCACAAAACTAAACAAATCTAGCACAGGAGGAAGAGGGCCCTGCTCTGGAGAGCTCACAGTCTATAGGTTTAGGGTGCAGAGACTTAAGGTTCGGGGGGTTTGTTACATTGGTTGTATTTGCAGCAGTGAGTCAGGCAGTTCATGTACATGTATTAGTTTGGTTCGGATGCGGGATGGAGGAGAGATGGTAAGCCTCTCTGAATAGGTGGGTTTTCAAGGATCGTCTGAAGTTATACAAGGTTGGAGACAGTCTAATGGAGCGGGGTAGAGAGTTCCAGAGGACAGGAGCAGCACGTGCAAAGTTTTGTAGGCGGGAGTGGGATGTAGAGATAACAGGAGTGTAGAGACGTAGGTCAGAGGTTGATTGAAGAGGATGGGATGGGGAATATTTCACGATGAGAGAGGAAATATAGTTGGGAGTTAGACTGTTGAGTGCTTTGTAGGTTAGGGCTAATACTTTAAATTGTATTCTGTAGTGTATAGGGAGCCAGTGTAGAGACTGGCAGAGCGGGGCAGCTGATGTAGATCATCGACTTAGGTGGATGAGTCTAGCAGAAGCATTCATAATAGATTGGAGGGAGGAGAGGCGGTGTTTTGGAAGGCCATTTAGGAGTAGATTGCAATAATCAATGCGTGACAGGATGAGGGAATGAATAAGTATTTTTGTAGTTTTTTGAGTAAGGAAGGGACTAATTCTGGAAATGTTGCGTAGGTGTGAACGGCAGGATTTGGTAAGTGTTTGTATATGTGGGTTGAATGTGAGTTCTGAGTCTAGTGTGACCCCAAGGCAGCGGACCTGGGGTGAGGTGTTGAGAATAGAGAGTTTCCAACCATCAGAGAAATGTCAGGTGTCGGATGACTCGAAGAGGGGGGGGATAAGAAGCAGCTCAGTTTTGGACAGATTGAGTTGGAGGTAGTGTGAAGACATCCAAGAGAAAATTGCAGAGAGGCAGTCAGAAATCTGGTTGAGTAAAGAAGTAGAGATATCAGGAGAGGAAAGATAGATTTTGGGTATCATCAGCATATAGGTGGTACTGGAATCCAAAGGAGGCTATAAGTTTTCCAAGGCAGAATATATAAAGAGAGAAAAGCAAGGGGCCCAAGACAGAGCCTTGCGATACTCCAACTGAGAGAGGCATAGGATCACAAGATATGTTGTTAAAGGAAACTGAAAACGAGCGGTTTGAAAGATATGATGCAAACCAGGAGAGGGCTGTGTCTCGGATGCCAAATGAATGTAGTATTTTTAGGAGGAGAGGATGGTCAACTGTGTCAAAAGCTGCGGACAGGTCAAGAGGAATTAGTAAGGAGTAATGGCCTTTTGCTTTAGCTGATAACAGGTCATTTGTTACTTTAGCAAGAGTGGTTTCTGTTGAGTGTTTAGGGCAGAAACCAGATTGTAGTGGATCAAGTAAGGAGTTAGTTGTGAGAAATTTAGTTAGCCGATTATAGACTAGTTGTTCCAATAATAAATATATATATATATATATATATATATATATATATATATACACATATATACATACACATACATACACACACGCATACACAGCGTATATATATATATATATATATACACACACACACACACAGAGTATATACATACATATACAGTACAATCTTCCTCCTGAGGGCTCTGCACTTACTTTTAAAATTTCAGTTGCCCAGGGTGCATTTAAAGCGCAATGCAATAACAAAAACAAATGTAGAAAGCACTCTCCAGGTCTTGTAGCATAATCATCAAATTTATTTATAACAGTGACGTTTTGAAAAGTCAGTGTTATAAATAAATTTGATGATTATGCTACAAGACCTG
>NC_069504.1:654099922-654124922 GCF_027579735.1 Bombina bombina
TTTTTGCCACCTTCATTGACTAGAGTTGGCAACCATGTTGTACACCCTCTTTGTGACATGATGTACCAAATCACTGACTTCCCATGATTCAATTGATTGAGTCTCTATTTCCATGACTTTACCATCACTAGGTCACATGAGTAAAATAATAATTAATATTTTGGTTGTTCACTCATTTCCTTATGTGTAGGTATGCTACTGTCTTCCCTAATGCTTATCAATCAACTACACAACAAACAAGACTCAGAATGGGAATATACCTGTGTATGTAAGTAGTAAGCACCTCTGACAGATTCACTTTCATTAGCATTTCAAATTCTTCCTGGCTGCAGCAGAATTTCAGAGAGTCATTTCCAGGACAGCAGCAATACATGTTCTCTGATGAATCACTTAGGCGGGGGCAATGAAATCCTGAGTGATACAGGTCCCCTGGGCCAGGGTAACCATCACATGTGCGCACATTAATGGAGAAAGCTGTAAGAAGTAGTGCAAATCTCATTAATATCTTTAAATGTTTACACAAATATGGTATTACAAGGCTGCAGTGCAACACAATGGAGAGAATGACTTCATACCAAGACCATGGCTAGTTACCTATTCATACAGTGTAGGAATATTATTTTCAAACTGAGTTATATTTAGCTTTGCTATGTTCAACTTCAGGGCTTATTTTGTGTGTGTATATATATATATATATATATATATATATATATATATACACATACAACCCCAATTCTAAAAAATTTGGGACAGTATGGAAAATGCAAAAACACAAACAAAAAAAGAGTAATTTTGAACATTTCACCCTGTACTATATTTAAAACACATTCACCTAGATTTAGAGTTCTGCGTTAGCCGTCAAAACCAACGTTAGGGGGTCCTAACGCTGGTTTTGGCTGCCCTCTGGTATTAAGAGTCTTGTAGGTAAGGGTCTAACGCTCACTTTCCAGCCGCGACTTTTCCATACCGCAGATCCCCTTACGTCAATTGCGTATCCTATCTTTTCAGTGGGATCTTTCTAACGCCGGTATTTAGAGTCTTGGCTGAAGTGAGCGTTAGAAATCTAACGACAAGACTCCAGCCGCAGAAAAAAGCCAGGAGTTAAGAGCTTTCTGGGCTAACGCCGGTTCATAAAGCTCTTAACTACTGTGCTCTAAAGTACACTAACACCCATAAACTACCTATGCACCCCTAAACCGAGGTCCCCCCACATCGCCGCCACTCTATAAAAATTTTTGAACCCCTAATCTGCCGACTGCACACTGCCGCAACTTACATTATCCCTATGTACCCCTAATCTACTGCCCCTAACATCGCCGACCCCTACATAATATTTATTACCCCCTAATCTGCCCCCCCCAATATCGCCGCTACCTACCTACACTTATTAACCCCTAATCTGCCGACCGGACCTCACCGCTACTATAATAAATGTATTAACCCCTAATCCGCCTCACTCCCGACTCAAAAACCCTATAATAAATAGTATTAACCCCTAATCTGCCCTCCCTAACATCGCTGACACCTAACTTCAAGTATTAACCCCTAATCTGCCGACCGGACCTCGCCGCTACTATAATAAATGTATTAACCCCTAAAGCTAAGTCTAACACTAACCCTAACACCCCCCTAAGTTAAATATAATTTAAATCTAACGAAATAAAATAAATCTTATTAAATAAATTATTCCTATTTAAAGCTAAATACTTACCTGTAAAATAAATCCTATTATAGCTACAATATAAATAATAATTACATTGTAGCTATTTTAGGATTAATATTTATTTTACAGGCAACTTTGTATTTATTTTAACCAGGTACAATAGCTATTAAATAGTTAATAACTATTAAATAGTTACCTAGTTAAAATAATTACAAAATTACCTGTAAAATAAATCCTAACCTAAGTTACAATTAAACGTAACACTACACTATCAATAAATGAATTAAATAAACTATCTACAATTATCTACAATTAAATCAACTAAACTAAATTACAAAAAACAAACACTAAATTACAAAAAACAAACAAACACTAAATTACAAAAAATAAAAAAAGATTACAAGAATTTTAAACTAATTACACCTACTCTAAGCCTCCTAAAAAAATAACAAAGCCCCCCAAAATAAAAAAATGCCCTACCCTATTCTAAAATAAACATTTTACAGCTCTTTTACCTTACCAGCCCTTAAAAGGGCCTTTTGCGGGGCATGCCCCAAAGAAAACAGCTCTTTTGCCTGTAAGAAAACATACAATACCCCCCCAACATTACAACCCACCACCCACATACCCCTAATCTAACCCAAACCCCCCTTAAAAAGGGGTCAGCGATAGCGGGGGCGGCAGATTAGCGGCAGATTAGGGGTTAATAAGTGTAAGGTTAGGGGTGTTTAGACTTGGGGTACATGTTAGGGTGTTAGGTGCAGACTTAAAAACTGTTTCCCCATAGGAAACAATGGGGCTGCGTTTCCAGCTCAAAATGCCCCATTGTTTCCTATGGGGTAATCGTGCACAAGCACGTTTTTGAAGCTGGCCGCGTCCGTAAGCAACGCTGGTATTGAGAGTTGAAGTGGCGGTAAATATGCCTGTACGCTCCCTTTTTGGAGCCTAACGCAGTCATTCAGACAACTCTAAATACCAGCGTTGTTTAAAAAGTGCGGGGGGGGGGGAAATCATGTGTAGCTAACGCACCCCTTTTGCCGCAAAACTCTAAATCTAGGCGATTATTAGCACATTATTTGATGTTTTACTTTGTGAAATTAATGTATTTTTTTAAATTATACACTAATTTGAAATCTGATGACTGCAACACACTCCAAAAATAGAAATCACCTTTTCTTTTAATAACACTTATCAAGTGTTTGGGCACTGAAGACACCAGTTTCTTAAGTTCAGCAAGCGTAATTTCCCCCCATTCATCCAGTATGCATGTCTTGAGCTGAGCAACTATACAGGGCCCTCATTGCCTTATTTTGCGCTTCATAATGCTCCACATATTCTCAATCTGAGACTGGTCGGAATAGCAGGCATGCCATGCTAGCACCCGCAATCTCTGCTTGCGCAACCATGTGCTTGTAATCCGGGCAGAATGTGGTTTGGCGTTGTCATGCTGGAAAATACAGGGATTTTACTGGAAAAGATGGCATCTGGATGGCAGCATATGTTGCTCAAAAATGTATACATAGCTTTCTGCATTAATGGTGCCCTCACAGATGTGCAAGCTACCCATGCCATAGGCACTGACAAACCCCCATACCATGACATATGCTGGCTTTTGGACCTGATGCTGATAACAGCTTGAATGGTCCTTTTCCTCTTTGGCCCAGAGAACACGACTGCTGTTTTTTCCAAAAACTATTTGAAATGTTGACTTGTCAGACCACAAAACACGATTCCACTGTGCTACTGTCCATCTCAGATGAGACCGAGCCCAGAGAAATCGGCTTCTGGACAGTATTGATGTATGGCTTCTGCTTTGCATAGTAAATCCTTAACTTGCATCTTTGGATGCAGTGGCGAATGGTGTTGACTGACAAAGGTTTACCAAAGTATTCCCAAGCCCATGTCAGGATATCGATTACAGACTCATGACGGGTTTTAAGATATTGACGTCTGGGGATCGGAGATAACGCGCATTCAGAAGTGGTTTTCAGCCTTGCCCTTTACACACCGAGATTTGACCGGATTCCTTGAATCTTTTAATTATATTGTGCCCCTATAGAAGGTGAAATGCCCAAAATCCTACCGATTTGTCTTTGGGGAATGTTGTTCTCAAAGTGTTGGATTATTCGCTGATGCATCTGTTGGCAGATTGGCGAGCCTCGAACCATCCTTGCTCTTGAAGGACTAGGCCTTTTTTGGAGGCTCCTTATATATTATGATTACACGATTGCCTTACCTGATTGACATAACCTTCTGACTTGTCACATCACTATTAGTCCTAAATTGCCCCTGTCGCAACTTTTTTGGAATGTGTTGCAGTCATCGGATTTGAAATGAGTGTATTTTAAAAAAAGTACAATAAAACATAAAATAATGTGTTAATAATGTGTTTTCAATATAGTACAGGGTGAATTGAAATTTGAAATTACTTTATTTTCCCCTTTTTTTACATTTTCCATACTGTCCCAACTTTTTCGAAATTGGGGTTGTATATACATACATTCAGGGCACCATCACCACTGCCATCTCATAACTGGTATGATACTCTAGTTGTCACAAGTGGGGGCTGCAAAATATATCAAGCATTGTAAATCATCAAGCACAATATATCAATATAGTAACAAATAATCATTTGCTATGTTACTTTAATTTGAGGAAGTGGAACATTAAAAGGTCACTGACATTATAAGACCCCAGAGAAAGAAGGTGTTATTAAAGGGACATGCAGTAAAAGTGAAATGTCTTGTTTGTCCCTTGCCCCAGAGTAGAAATTAACTAATGGGTGCTAGCTGAACACTTCTGGTGGTAGGCCAATAACAAGAGGCTTACGAGTGCGGCCACCAATAGCTAGCTAGTTCCCAGTAGGGCTTTGCTGACAAAAGAACAAATTTGATAACAGAAGTTTATTGAAACATTTCTTACAATTGCATGCTTTATCTGAGAATAAGTTAGATTTGAATGTATCTTTAATTCAACAAAGAACATTTCTATTTTTAAAAGTATGTTTCTACATTGTTAAAAAAACAATACCAATAGCCAAATGGACCGGGAGCGCCTGCCTTATGCTCCAGATACTAAAGTCATTGTAAACTCACAGGTGGTTTGTGTATAAAGCAAAGGAACACAAATTCTAGATTGAAGAAGCTTAAGGGACACTGAACCCAATTTTTTTCTTTCATGATTCAGATAGAGCTTGCAATTTTAAGCAACGTTCTAATTTACTTGTTTTATCCATTTTTCTTCGTTTTCTTGCTATCTTTATTTGAAAAAGCAGGAATGTAAGCTTACGAGCCGACCAAGTTTTGGTTCAGAACACTGGATAGCGCTTGCTGATTGGTGAATACCATTTAGCCACCAATCAGCAAAAACAACCTAGGTGCTGAACCAAAGATGGGCCGGCTCTTAAACTTACATTCCTGCTTTTTTAAAATAAAGATACCAAGAGAACAAAGAAAAATTGATAGTAGGAGTAAATTAAAAAGTTGCTTAAAATTGCATGCTCTATCTGAATTATGAAAAAAAAATGTGGGTTCAGTGTCCCTTTAGGTATGGTTTATTGCTATTTACACGCTGTATTAGTACTAAATCTACTTAATTGTTAAACATTATCAAATGCTTGACATATGTATTGTGATCGCCTGTTAGCCAAAGGGTTAATCTGCAGAAAATTGCACAACTGTAAAAACACTGTCGGCTAGATTTGGAGTTTGGCGGTAAAACGGCTGTTAACGCTCCGCGGGTTTTTTTCTGGCCGCACCATAAATTTAACTCTGGTATCGAGAGTTCAAACAAATGCTGCGTTAGGCTCCAAAAAAGGAGCGTAGAGCATTTTTACCGCAAATGCAACTCTCGATACCAGAGTTGCTTACGGACGCGGCCGGCCTCAAAAACGTGCTCGTGCACGATTCTCCCATAGGAAACAATGGGGCTGTTTGAGCTGAAAAAAAACCTAACACCTGCAAAAAAGCAGCGTTCAGCTCCTAACGCAGCCCCATTGTTTCCTATGGGGAAACACTTCCTACGTCTGCACCTAACACCCTAACATGTACCCCGAGTCTAAACACCCCTAACCTTACATTTATTAACCCCTAATCTGCCGCCCCCGCTATCGCTGACCCCTGCATTACACTTTTAACCCCTAATCTGCCGCTCCGTAAACCGCCGCCACCTACGTTATCCTTATGTACCCCTAATCTGCTGCCCTAACATCGCCGACCCCTATGTTATATTTATTAACCCCTAATCTGCCCCCCACAACGTCGCCGACACCTACCTACACTTATTAACCCCTAATCTGCCGAGCGGACCTGAGCGCTACTATAATAAAGTTATTAACCCCTAATCCGCCTCACTAACCCTATCATAAATAGTATTAACCCCTAATCTGCCCTCCCTAACATCGCCGACACCTACCTTCAATTATTAACCCCTAATCTGCCGACCGGAGCTCACCGCTATTCTAATAAATGTATTAACCCCTAAAGCTAAGTCTAACCCTAACACTAACACCCCCCTAAGTTAAATATAATTTTTATCTAACGAAATAAATTAACTCTTATTAAATAAATGATTCCTATTTAAAGCTAAATACTTACCTGTAAAATAAATCCTAATATAGCTACAATATAAATTACATTTATATTATAGCTATTTTAGGATTAATATTTATTTTACAGGTAACTTTGTATTTATTTTAACCAGGTACAATAGCTATTAAATAGTTAAGAACTATTTAATAGTTACCTAGTTAAAATAATTACAAATTTACCTGTAAAATAAATCCTAACCTAAGATATAATTAAACCTAACACTACCCTATCAATAAAATAATTAAATAAACTACCTACAATTACCTACAATTAACCTAACACTACACTATCAATAAATTAATTAAACACAATTGCTACAAATAAATACAATTAAATAAACTATCTAAAGTACAAAAAATAAAAAAGAACTAAGTTACAGAAAATAAAAAAATATTTACAAACATAAGAAAAATATTACAACAATTTTAAACTAATTACACCTACTCTAAGCCCCCTAATAAAATAACAAAGACCCCCAAAATAAAAAATTCCCTACCCTATTCTAAATTTAAAAAGTTACAAGCTCTTTTACCTTACCAGCCCTGAACAGGGCCCTTTGCGGGGCATGCCCCAAGAATTTCAGCTCTTTTGCCTGTAAAAAAAAACATACAATACCCCCCCCCCAACATTACAACCCACCACCCACATACCCCTAATCTAACCCAAACCCCCCTTAAATAAACCTAACACTAAGCCCCTGATGATCTTCCTACCTTGTCTTCACCATGCCAGGTTCACCGATCCGTCCTGGCTCCAAGATCTTCATCCAACCCAAGCAGGGGCTAGACATCCACTGAAGAAGTCCAGAAGAGGGTCCAAAGTCTTCCTCCTATCCGGCAAGAAGAGGACATCCGGACCGGCAAACATCTTCTCCAAGCGGCATCTTCTATGTTCTTCCATCCGATGACGACCGGCTCCATCTTGAAGACCTCCAGCGCGGATCCATCCTCTTCTTCCGACGACTAGACGACGAATGACGGTTCCTTTAAGGGACGTCATCCAAGATGGCGTCCCTCGAATTCCGATTGGCTGATAGGATTCTATCAGCCAATCGGAATTAAGGTAGGAATTTTCTGATTGGCTGATGGAATCAGCCAATCAGAATCAAGATCAATCCGATTGGCTGATCCAATCAGCCAATCAGATTGAGCTCGCATTCTATTGGCTGATCGGAACAGCCAATAGAATGCGAGCTCAATCTGATTGGCTGATTGGATCAGCCAATCGGATTGAACTTGATTCTGATTGGCTGATTCCATCAGCCAATCAGAAAATTCCTACCTTAATTCCGATTGGCTGATAGAATCCTATCAGCCAATCGGAATTCGAGGGACGCCATCTTGGATGACGTCCCTTAAAGGAACCGTCATTCGTCGTCTAGTCGTCGGAAGAAGAGGATGGATCCGCGCTGGAGGTCTTCAAGATGGAGCCGGTCGTCATCGGATGGAAGAACATAGAAGATGCCGCTTGGAGAAGATGTTTGCCGGTCCGGATGTCCTCTTCTTGCCGGATAGGAGGAAGACTTTGGACCCTCTTCTGGACTTCTTCAGTGGATGTCTAGCCCCTGCTTGGGTTGGATGAAGATCTTGGAGCCAGGACGGATCGGTGAACCTGGCATGGTGAAGACAAGGTAGGAAGATCATCAGGGGCTTAGTGTTAGGTTTATTTAAGGGGGGTTTGGGTTAGATTAGGGGTATGTGGGTGGTGGGTTGTAATGTTGGGGGGGGGGTATTGTATGTTTTTTTTTACAGGCAAAAGAGCTGAAATTCTTGGGGCATGCCCCGCAAAGGGCCCTGTTCAGGGCTGGTAAGGTAAAAGAGCTTGTAACTTTTTAAATTTAGAATAGGGTAGGGAATTTTTTATTTTGGGGGTCTTTGTTATTTTATTAGGGGGCTTAGAGTAGGTGTAATTAGTTTAAAATTGTTGTAATATTTTTCTTATGTTTGTAAATATTTTTTTATTTTCTGTAACTTAGTTCTTTTTTATTTTTTGTACTTTAGATAGTTTATTTAATTGTATTTATTTGTAGCAATTGTGTTTAATTAATTTATTGATAGTGTAGTGTTAGGTTAATTGTAGGTAATTGTAGGTAGTTTATTTAATTATTTTATTGATAGGGTAGTGTTAGGTTTAATTATATCTTAGGTTAGGATTTATTTTACAGGTAAATTTGTAATTATTTTAACTAGGTAACTATTAAATAGTTCTTAACTATTTAATAGCTATTGTACCTGGTTAAAATAAATACAAAGTTACCTGTAAAATAAATATTAATCCTAAAATAGCTATAATATAAATGTAATTTATATTGTAGCTATATTAGGATTTATTTTACAGGTAAGTATTTAGTTTTAAATAGGAATCATTTATTTAATAAGAGTTAATTTATTTCGTTAGATAAAAATTATATTTAACTTAGGGGGGTGTTAGTGTTAGGGTTAGACTTAGCTTTAGGGGTTAATACATTTATTAGAATAGCGGTGAGCTCCGGTCGGCAGATTAGGGGTTAATAATTGAAGGTAGGTGTCGGCGATGTTAGGGAGGGCAGATTAGGGGTTAATACTATTTATGATAGGGTTAGTGAGGCGGATTAGGGGTTAATAACTTTATTATAGTAGCGCTCAGGTCCGCTCGGCAGATTAGGGGTTAATAAGTGTAGGCAGGTGTCGGCGACGTTGTGGGGGGCAGATTAGGGGTTAATAAATATAACATAGGGGTCGGCGATGTTAGGGGCAGAAGATTAGGGGTACATAGGGATAACGTAGGTGGCGGCGATTTGCGGTCGGAAGATTAGGGGTTAATTATTTTAAGTAGCTTGCGGCGACGTTGTGTGGGGCAAGTTAGGGGTTAATAAATATAATATAGGGGTCGGCGGGGTTAGGGGCAGCAGATTAGGGGTACATAAGTATAATGTAGGTGGCGGTCGGCAGATTAGGGGTTAAAAATTTTAATCGAGTGGCGGCGATGTGGGGGGACCTCGGTTTAGGGGTACATAGGTAGTTTATGGGTGTTAGTGTAGTTTAGGGTACAGTAGTTAAGAGCTTTATAAACCGGCGTTAGCCAGAAAGCTCTTAACTCCTGCTTTTTTCAGGCGGCTGGAATCTTGTCGTTAGAGCTCTAACGCTCACTGCAGAAACGACTCTAAATACCAGCGTTAGAAAGATCCCATTGAAAAGATAGGCTACGCAAATGGCGTAGGGGGATCTGCGGTATGGAAAAGTCGCGGCTGTAAAGTGAGCGTTAGACCCTTTAATCACTGACTCCAAATACCAGCGGGCGGCCAAAACCAGCGTTAGGAGCCTCTAACGCTGGTTTTGACGGCTACCGCCGAACTCTAAATCTAGGCCTGTGTATGGGAAGTACATTTTCTAATCACTGCAATATGAAACTTATTTATAAATGGACATCCATTTATTATACGAAAATATTCTCAGAAATAAACAGCCAAATAAGTTTACACGGCACAAAGAAAAATGATTATGAACCGGATCCCCATCTAAACAAGCTTTTATTTGATTAGCAAAATTGCCCTGTCTGTTTACCAAAGAAAGATGTTAATTAAATTAGTTTGTTTTTGAGCACACATAATATATCTACCAAAATATGAAGCTTCAAATTATTCAATGGTGCGTCATACACTAAGCTCTACAGAAGAATAAAACCGGGCTGCTAATAATTACACAATTTGATTATTATAAGTATTATTATTAACAAAAGTAATTATAATGTAATACTGTTAATTACCAAATTAACTGAAATTTTATGTTCCATTGCAAATTTTCATAATGATTATTACTGACAAATTGTTGATGTGTATAAGTACAAATCTAATTTTATGCAATGCTTGTGTTTTCAGGTTGCTTTATGTTCAAACTAATATACATTTTCTGCCTACTATTTTATCTAATTAATGTTTTGGCGTATTTTATTTATATTTCATCATATTATATATTACTGGTGTTCTTAAATGAGAATATATTGAGCCAGATTACGAGTGGAACGCTATTTAGCGCTTTCACTCACGCTCTAACTGTGCAAAAAGCAGAAGTTAGACTACCGCAAGAGTGATAACCTATTCTCCCATAGAAGTCAATGGAGAAAAAACCCTAAAATCTAACACCCTACTCGCGTGCAAACCCGATTGTATATTCTCATGTGCGCCAACCCAACATGAAAATATCAATATTTCAAAATCCAATCTTCCTCACATTGAAGAACATGTTAAATATGGAAATATTTATTCTGAATAAATAGATCTTATGGTACTTTGGTACAATATGGGGCCGATTTATCAAGCTCTGTATGGAGCATGATGCCCCTGTTTCTGTGTGAGCCCTCAGGCTTGCCGGAAACAGAAGTTATGAAGCAGCGGTCTAAAGACTTGCCTTTCTCTCACCAATGTCAGCGTCTCAACTTCTCCTTGTGCGGCACTCACAGGCGCTTTGGATGACGTCAGCGTTGGGGGACGAGTTAATTGTGGTGGCCGGGTGGTACAACGGTACTCTGCAGGAAGGTACAGGATCCTGTTCCTTCCTGCATGCTCAACTCCTCCCCAATGCTGACGTCATCCGAAACGCTTGTGAGTGCCGCACAAGACGAAGCTGAGACGCTGACATTGGTGAAAAGAAGGCAAGCCGATCGTAGATCACAGACCGTCAGGATACTGAGCCCCTTTACGCCGCAGCACTCACACCAGCATCACAGAGGATAGGCCCCCAGAGTGTGGTAAGCAGGTACCTAGAAGTACTGGCTTTGATTTATGGGGAGAGAGTGTTAGAGTGGCAGCATGACACTTTCTGAGTATTATAAGTGTGGACATTGATGAAACTGAACCCCTCTTTCATTTTTCACTATAACATAATTGATATCCTCTGGAGGTATCCAACAGTGGTTTACAGTTCTTTTGGGGTACAGTATCTCTGCATTATGAAGACTTCATTACAAGAAAATCCTACTAAGTCAAACAGAGACTTTTTTTTCTTTAATGCCTGCTACAGCAAGAGGCAATGACATGTCTGAATATGAACAGATTTTTTCTGATGATAAAGAGATTTTATTCTTGAGCACCATTTGAATCCATGGAATCCCTACTTCTTAAGGAATGTAAAACACAGTGGGATGTTTGGGATTTTGATAAATATATGGAAGAAGGAATGATAAAAAAAACTCAGTTTATATTTGGAACCGTAAACAGCAACAACAGGGGAATTTAGGCGTAATCAATTCTCCAGTAACCAGAGAAGAGGCAATCGCAGACGCAGAGGCAATAAATCATCTGAGAGTGAAACAGAATGCTCTTCTGATGAATGGAATAAGTCCTCTGCTTCTGCCTCTGCACCTTCCACTTCAGGGATATTGAAAAACAAGGTTTTTCCTTCTGAAGAGCTAGTAGTCAGACCCAAAGAGATTATTAGAGCTGAACAGGGGACACATTATCAAATACAACAGGCCCCCCTCCCCACACATACAACTAATATTCCACGTTCTGACATTGAACAGGTTTCTCTTACAAGGTGTATCCAGTCCACGGATTCATCCTTACTTGTGGGATATTCTCATTCCCTACAGGAAGTGGCGCAGAGAGTGCACACAACAAAGCTGTCCATATAGCTCCCCCTCAGGCTCCGCCCCCCCCAGTCATTCTCTTTGCCGCTCTAAAAAGTAGCATCTCCACGGGAGGGTAAAGTGAATGTGGTGCTAGATTTGTAGTTTTTATATCTTCAATCAAAAGTTTGTTATTTTGAAATAGTGCCGGTTTGTACTATTTACTCTCTAGCAGAAAGTGATGAAGAATTCTGCTGAGAGGAAAATGATTTTAGCATGTTGTAACTAAAATCCACTGCTGTTCCCATGCAGGACTGAGGAGTACCAAGAAAACTTCAGTTGGGGGGAACAGTTTGCAGGCTTAACTGCTACAAGGTATGTTCAGTCATCTTTTTCTAGTCAAGACTTAGTAATGCTAGAAGACTGACAAGAATCCCCATGTGGGGAAGGTAAGCCATATTCTGAGACTCAGTATAGAAGGAAGGCTTATTTAACAGTGCTAAATGACTGGTGGACACTGTTAAAGGGCAATCGATTATTTTTTAGTAAAATATAATCACTATACATGTTTTTATCACCTTTGGAGTGTTATTTGGGATTTTCTTCCACATGGCAGAATTTTAGACACCTATTTAGGGTTTTGAAGGCCCCACAACTCCGGAGTGGAGAGGGAGGGGGCCTAAATTTCGCGCCTCAGTTGCGCACTTCATATTGCAGACAGCTTCATGCAGCTTCACGTGGAGGGTCCTAAAACTTCTTGAGGACTTCATAGAGGCTTATTTTTCATCAAACTAATCCCCAGGGGCAAGGTAGGTATTTTTCAGTCTTTGAGTGCTGTCTAAGTCTGTTTAACATGTCTGAGCCTACAGATAGACGTTGCTCTATGTGTTTAGTAGCCATGGTGGAACCCCCTTTACATTTGTGTTTTAAGTGTGCTAATGTATCTATGCATTTTAAGGATAACGCTGTTTCACTTAAAAATGTAGCCCAAGATGATTCTTTAACAGAAGATAATGAGGATAGTCCACCTTCCTCTCCCCATGTGTCGACACCAGTCACGCCTACACAAGCGATGCCTAGTACCTCTAGCGCATTGGTCCCTATTACATTACAACAATTAGCAGCAGTCATGGATAATTCCCTTGCGGCATTTTTATCCAAACTGCCAGTTTTTCCTAAAAAGCGTGATAGCTTGGTTTTAAGAACAGAGTATGAGCAATCAGAAGCTTTGGAAGTTTTATCTGTTGTACCCTCACAACACTCTGAAATGACGGTGAGGGATGTGCTGTCTGAGGGAGAAATATCTGATACAGGAAAGATTTCTCAGAGGGCAGAATCAGATTCCTTAGCATTTAAATTTAAGCTGGAACACCTCCGCGTACTGCTTAAGGAGTTATTAGCTATGCTGGATGATTGCGACCCCATGGTGGTCCCAGAGAAATTGTGTAAAATGGACAAATTCCTAGAAGTCCCTGTATACACTGATGCGTTTCCGATCCCGAAGAGGGTGGCGGATATTGTGGACAGGGAGTGGGAGAGACCAGGTGTACCCTTTGTTCCCCCCCCTATCTTTAAGAAAATGTTCCCTGTAACTGATCCCAGGCGGGAGGCATGGCAGACGATCCCTAAGGTAGAGGGGGCAATTTCAACACTTGCCAAGCGCACAACTATACCAATTGAAGACAGTTGTGCTTTCAAAGATCCTATGGATAAAAAATTGGAAGGTTTACTAAAGAAAATATTAGGTTCAACAAGGTTTCCTTCTCCAACCTATTGCCTGCATTATTCCTGTGACTACTGCAGCGGCTTTCTGGTTTGAGGCACTGGAGGAGTCGCTCCAGACAGAGACCTCATATGACGAAATTATGGATAGAATTAAAGCTCTAAAGCTGGCTAATTCTTTTATAACAGATGCCGCTTTGCAATTAGCTAAGTTAGCGGCGAAAAATTCTGGTTTTGCCATCATGGCGCGCAGATCGCTCTGGCTGAAATCATGGTCGGCTGATGTGTCATCTAAAACTAAGTTACTGAATATCCCTTTCAAGGGAAAGACCCTTTTCGGGCCAGAGTTGAAAGAGATTATTTCGGATATCACTGGGGGAAAGGGCCATGCCCTCCCGCAAGATAGACCTTTTAAGGCTAAAAACAAGGCTAATTTTCATTCCTTTTGCAACTTCAAGAGCGGTCCTGCTTCAACCTCTGCAACCGCAAAGAAGGAGGGTAACACTTCACAGCCCAAGACAACCTGGAAGCCTTTGCAGGGCTGGAACATGGGTAAATAGGCCAAGAAGCCTGCAGCTGCTACTAAGACAGAAAAAAGGGATAGCCCCCGATCCGGGACCGGATCTGGTAGGGGGCAGACTCTCTCTCTTTGCTCAAGCTTGGGCAAGAGATGTTCCCGATCCCTGGGCATTAGAGATAGTTGCTCAGGGATATCTTCTAGAATTCAAGGACCTTCCTCCAAGGGGAAGGTTCCACATTTCTCGTCTGTCTACAGACCAGACAAAGAAAGAGGCGTTCTTACGCTGTGTAGAAGATCTAATCAAGATGGGAGTGATATGTCCAGTTCCAATTACAGAACAAGGACTGGGTTTTTTTTTTGTTTTTTTTTTTAAACAAGCTTTATTGAAAACAAAAATTGTGCATACAGTAAAAGACATATCATTACACACATCCTTTGCTTGCGTTTTAACAATTGTGTTCTACTATATATTATTTAAGGATATATCTGAGTATAATCTGTAACTCCATGCATGCATAGTATTTTAAATATCTTTGCTTACCAAGCCTGCTATATTTTTTTTCCTTTTTTTTTTTTATACTCTCCTCCTTTCACAGTTTCCTAACTTATCTACCTAAAATAACTACAAAAAAAAAAAAAGGGGGGGGGGAGGGTTCATGTGTGTTGGAGGGATAGGGGAGGGAAGGGGAAGGAAGGTTGGGAAGTGTGTTTTGAATTTGCTAGATCTATTTTGCTCAGAGACCAGTGCCTCTCCACGTGGCCAGCATCATTTCGTGTATCTCTATTTGTTTGACTTTAAAGTAGTGGAATCTCTCTAATATGAGTAGCTCATCTACTGTGTGACTCCACTCCTCAAGTGACGGGACAATTCCCGACTTCCATTTCCTCGGTATTAATTTTTTAGCTCCTGTGAGCATTATAAGCATCAGAGCTCGCGTATGTTGTGTTTTTACTTCTGGTAAATGAAACAGAAGGGTCGCCTCAGGCGTGTTTGGTATGGTTATTTGCAATCTGTCTGACATAATGTTAAGCACTCTGTCCCAGTAGTCTTTTATTTTTGGGCACTCCCACCAGATGTGCAAGAGTGTACCATGTTCTCCACTGTCTCTCCAGCACATGGGGCTGGCTGTCTGGTAACATCTGTGTAGTCTTGTTGGTGTTAAGTACCATCTATTAGTGAGTTTTAAATGAATTTCCTGAACATTAGCGGAGATGGATGAGCGCTTAGTTAATTTAAAAGACTTAAGCCATGTGTCCTCGTCAATGTCTCTGCCTAGGTCCCTTTCCCATGCCCTTGTGTATGAGGGGAGAGCTGAGCCAGGGGGTGCTGATAGAAGTTTATATATCAATGAGATCAATCTCCATATTGGTTTGTTTGTCGTGCATAGTGTTTCAAATGTAGTCAGGGCTCTCATGAAGTTCTCTTTATTCTTGTGGTGTGTTAAGAAATGTTGGAGTTGGTTGTATCTCAGCCAAGAGTGAAAAATTGTACCATATTTTTCTATCATATCTTGTTGGGGTAGTAGTTTCCCGCCCGCCATTGCAAAATGTAAGGAGCCTTCACGAAGGCTGTAGGGCTTACTCATTTGTGTTCCCAGTTGACAGTATGGGAGATCTGGGTTTTCGATAATAGGTATGAGCGGTGAATGTTTTGATGAGATATATGTGCTAGTGTTGACTGTCTTGTCCCATATTCTTAGAGTTTCTGCTATGATAGTATAATTATTGGTGATTTTCGGGCGATTTGTTGGCAGTGTGAATGCTAGGACACTTACATTATTGAGACCAAGGAGCTGGCCATCAAGTTTCACCCATGCTTTGTGGTTGTAATTATGGGCCCATTCCACAACTCTTTGTAGGAAAATGGCCTGTCTGTAGGATGCCAGTTCTGGGAAGCCTAAACCTCCTTTATCTCTAGTCATGTAAAGTGTTTTTCTTGGAACTCTGGGTTTTATATTATTCCATATGAATTGTTCAAGTATTTTTTGTAGCTGTGGGAGGAAGTTTTTAGGGATGGAGATTGGGAGTGTTTGTAGTATATATAATATACGTGGCAGGATGTTCATTTTTATGACTCCAATTTTACCTAGCCACGAAGGACTGGGTTTTTACTCAAACCTGTTTGTGGTTCCCAAAAAGGAAGGAACTTTCAGACCAATCCTGGATCTAAAAATTCTAAACAAATTCCTCAGAGTTCCAACCTTCAAGATGGAGACCATTCGGACAATCTTACCGATGATCCAGGAAGGTCAATATATGACTACCATGGATCTAAAGGATGCGTACCTTCATATTCCTATCCACAAAGATCCCCATCAGTTCCTATGGTTCGCTTTTCTGGACAAGCATTACCAGTTCGTGGCCCTTCCCTTCAGGCTGGCCACCGCTCCAAGAATTTTCACAAAAGTGCTAGGGTCCCTTCTAGCGGTACTAAGACCGCGGGGCATTGCAGTAGCACCCTATCTGGACGACATCTTGATTCAGGCATCGTCTTTTCCCAGAGCCAAGGCTCATACGGATATTGTTCTGGCCTTTCTAAGGTCTCACGGGTGGAAGGTGAACACCGAAAAAAGTTCTCTGTCCCCACTCACAAGGGTTCCCTTCCTTGGAACATTAAAAGACTCGGTAGAAATGAGAATATTTCTGACGGAGGTCAGAAAGTTAAAGCTTCTAAGCACTTGCCGAGCTCTTCATTCCATTCCTCGGCCATCTGTAGCTCAGTGCATGGAGGTAATCGAATTAATGGTAGCAGCAATGGACGTAGTCCCATTTGCTCGAATTAATCTCAGACCACTGCAATTGTGCATGCTCAAACAGTGGAATGGGGATTATGCAGATTTGTCTCCTCAAATCCAACTGGACCAGGAAATCAGATATTCTCTTCTCTGGTGGTTGTCTCAGGATCACCTGTCTCAGGGAATGTGCTTCCGCAGACCGGAGTGGATCATCGTAATGACCGACGCCAGTCTGTTAGGCTGGGGCGCGGTCTGGGGCTCCCTGAAAGCTCAGGGCCTATGGTCTCGGGAAGAGTCTCTTCTCCCGATAAACATTTTGGAGCTGAGAGCGATATTCAATACGCTCCAGTCTTGGCCTCAGCTAGTGGCGGCCAAGTTCATCAGATTTCAGTCGGACAACATCACGACTGTAGCATACATCAATCATCAGGGAGGAACAAAGAGTTCCTTAGCGATGAAGGAAGTAACCAAGATAATCAGGTGGGCGGAGGATCACTCCTGCCACCTATCTGCGATTCACATCCCAGGAGTAGACAACTGGGAAGCGGATTTCCTAAGTCGTCAGACTTTTCACCCGGGGGAGTGGGAACTTCACCCAGAGGTATTTGCTCAGCTGACTCAGCTTTGGGGCATTCCAGAAATGGATCTGATGGCGTCCCGTCAGAACACCAAACTTCCTCTTTACGGATCCAGGTCCAGGGACCCCAAGGCGGCTTTGATAGATGCTCTAGTAGCGCCTTGGTCCTTCAATCTGGCCTATGTCTTTCCACCGTTTCCCCTTCTCCGTCGGCTGATAGCCAGAATCAAACAGGAGAAGGCCTCGGTAATTCTGATAGTGCCTGCGTGGCCACGCAGGACTTGGTATGCAGACCTAGTGGACATGTCATCTGTCCCACCATGGACACTGCCAATGAGGCAGGACCTTCTAATACAGGGTCCATTCTTGCATCCACATCTAGTTTCTCTGCAGCTGACTGCTTGGAGATTGAACACTTAATTCTATCCAAGCGTGGGTTCTCTGAATCAGTCATAGATACTCTGATCGAAGCTAGAAAAACTGTCACCAGGAAAATTTACCATAAGATATGGCGGAAATATCTTTGTTGGTGTAAATCCAAGGGTTACTCGTGGAGTAAGATTAGGATTCCAAGGATATTGTCTTTTCTCCAAGAGGGATTGGAGAAAGGGTTATCAGCTAGTACCTTAAAGGGACAGATATCTGCTCTGTCTATCTTGTTACACAAGCGTCTGGCAGAAGTACCAGACGTTCAAGCGTTTGCACAGGCTTTAGTCAGAATCAAGCCTGTCTATAAACCTGTGGCTCCTCCATGGAGTCTAAATTTAGTTCTTTCAGTTCTTCAAGGGGTTCCGTTTGAACCTTTACATTCCATAGATATTAAATTATTATCTTGGAAAGTTTTGTTTTTGGTAGCTATATCTTCTGCTTGAAGAGTTTCAGAATTATCTGCTTTGCAGTGTAATTCACCCTATCTGGTGTTCCATGCAGATAAGGTAGTTTTGCGTACCAAACCTGGTTTTCTTCCTAAAGTGGTTTCTAATAAGAACATTAACCAGGAAATCATTGTTCCTTCTCTGTGTCCTAATCCATCCTCAAGGAAGGAACGACTATTACACAATCTTGATGTGGTTCGTGCTTTAAAATTCTACTTACAAGCAACTAAAGATTTCAGACAAACATCATCCTTGTTTGTTGTCTATTCTGGTAAGAGGAGAGGTCAGAAAGCAACTGCTACCTCTCTTTCCTTCTGGCTGAAAAGCATCATCCGATTGGCTTATGAGACTGCTGGACAGCAGCCTCCTGAACGAATTACAGCTCATTCCACCAGAGCTGTGACTTCCACATGGGCTTTCAAGAATGAGGCTTCTGTTGAACAGATTTGTAAGGCAGCGACTTGGTCTTCACTGCATACTTTTGCCAAATTTTACAAATTCGATATTTTTGCTTCTTCGGAGGCTATTTTTGGGAGAAAGATTTTGCAAGCAGTGGTACCTTCCGTTTAGGTTACCTGTCTTGTTCCCTCCCTTCATCCGTGTCCTAAAGCTTTGGTATTGGTATCCCACAAGTAAGGATGAATCCGTAGACTGGATACACCTTGTAAGAGAAAACAGAATTTATGCTTACCTGATAAATTACTTTCTCTTACGGTGTATCCAGTCCACGTCCCGCCCTGGCAATTAAGCCAGGTTAAAATGTATTGTTTAAACTACAGTCACCACTGCACCCTATGGTTTCTCCTTTTTCTCCTAACCGTCGGTCAAATGACTGGGGGGGCGGAGCCTGAGGGGGAGCTATATGGACAGCTTTGCTGTGTGCTCTCTTTGCCACTTCCTGTAGGGAATGAGAATATCCCACAAGTAAGGATGAATCCGTGGACTGGATACACCGTAAGAGAAAGTAATTTATCAGGTAAGCATAAATTCTGTTTTTTCCACAGGCCCAAGATCAGGTGGACAGTGGGAGACAAACACAGAATGCCCAGTGGAGGTATCAGCTCAGAGGGAGTTGTCCACAGACAAAATACAAATAATAAATAATGTTCTTAACCTTTCTTCCGAAAGGCTTACAGTAGAGCAGTATGTCATTCTTGCACTTGGTCTAGGCTTTTCTCCCACTACCAACCACTCCTAGATGTTAATAGTTTAATCAGAAATTTGACTTTGCAAAAACATTTTGGGGGGATGACACCACTTTTGAATTTTCAGACACACAACATAATTTCCAAAGTTTTGACGAGATGTGTGATGTGGTTTCATTACAGATTCTTGCGAATTAATCCAGGACCACTTTGGGAACAGTGAAGAGGGGCCAGTCTCTGAAAAGTAAGTCCAGATTTTATCCAATCCACAGCAGAGGCAGTGTGTTAGAGACTTTTCAGCACGGAATAGAAACTGATCTAGTGAAGATAGAGAATAGTGCAAATGGAACCAGACAAAATCTCACTATTAAACAAAAAAAAGGGCTCTGGTTGAACTTCAAAATAATCATAATTTAGTGATATGCACCGCCGACAAGGGCGCTGCGGTTGTTGTAATGAACAAAGTTGATTACATGACTGAAGCACAACGCCAATTACACAACACTAATGACACTAAGGAAGATTTCTATCGGCAGAGATAAGGTACGGCCATGAGGGCGAAGTTTGCCCCATCTTACGCCAACCTGTATTTAGGTTGGTGGGAGCTAGACCGCATCTTTGGAGATAGGAACCATTTTAAGAATAACATCAAGCTGTACAAAAGGTACAGTGATGATCTCCTGTTCGTTTCGACAGGAGATCACAATGATATACAGAATTTTCTAAATTATCTGAATTGTAATGATATGAATTTACGTTTCACATTTGAAATTAATCCAATTGAAATTAACTTCTTGGATTTGACCCTTAAAGGAGAAAAGGGAGAAAAAGTATCAACCAATGTGTATCGCAAGTTCATAACAGGGAATACCCTTTTGCATGGCAGCAGTTGTCATCCTAAACAGATCAGATTTGCAGTTGCAAAGGGACAATTTACAATAATACAAAAAAAAAATTGCTCCAGTCCCTCTGATTTTGAAAGAGAAGCAAATGAACAAATTAACGGCTAGATTTGGAGTTTGGCGTTAGCCGTGAAAACCAGCGTTAGAGGCTCCTAACGCTGGTTTTAGGCTAACTCCGGTATTTGGAGTCACTCAAAAAAGGGTCTAACGCTCACTTTTCAGCCGCGACTTTTCCATACCGCAGATCCCCTTATGTCAATTGCGTATCCTATCTTTTCAATGGGATCTTTCTAACTCCGGTATTTAGAGTCGTGTCTGAAGTGAGCGTTAGAAATCTAACAACAAAACTCCAGCCGCAGAAAAAAGTAAGTAGTTAAGAGCTTTTTGGGCTAACGCCGGTTCATAAAGCTCTTAACTACTGTACTCTAAAGTACACTAACACCCATAAACTACCTATGTACCCCTAAACTGAGGCCCCCCACATCGCCGCCACTCGATTAAATTTTTTTAACCCCTAATCTGCCGACCGCCACCTACGTTATACTTATGTACCCCTAATCTGCTGCCCCTAACACCGCCGACCCCTGTATTATATTTATTAACCCCTAATCTGCCCCCCCACAACATTGCCGCCAGCTACCTACAATAATTAACCCCTAATCTGCCGACCGCAAAGCGCCGCCACCTACATTATAGCTATGTACCCCTAATCTGCTGCCCCTAACACCGCCGACCCCTATATTATATTTATTAACCCCTAATCTGCCCCCCTCAACGTCGCCTCCACCTGCCTACACTTATTAACCCCTAATCTGCCGAGCGGACTGCACCGCTACTATAATAAAGTTATTAACCCCTAATCCGCCTCACTAACCCTATAATAAATAGTATTAACCCCTAATCTGCCCTCCCTAACATCGCCGACACCTAACTTCAATTATTAACCCCTAATCTGCCGACCGGAGCTCACCGCTATTCTAATAAATGTATTAACCCCTAAAGCAAAGTCTAACCCTAACACTAACACCCCCCTAAATTAAATATAATTTTAATCTAACAAAATAAATGAACTCTTATTAAATAAATTATTCCTATTTAAAGCTAAATACTTACCTGTAAAATAAATCCTAATATAGCTACAATATAAATTATAATTACATTGTAGCTATTTTAGGATTAAAATTTATTTTACAGGCAACTTTGTAATTATTTTAACCAGGTACAATAGCTATTAAATAGTTAAGAACTATTTAATAGCTACCTAGTTAAAATAATTACAAAATTACCTGTAAAATAAATCCTAACCTAAGTTACAATTAAACCTAACACTATACTATCATTAAATTAATTAAATAAAATACCTATAATTACCTACAATTAAACCTAACACTACACTATCAATACATTAATTAAATACAATATCTACAAATAACTACAATGAAATAAACTAACTAAAGTACAAAAAATAAAAAAGAACTAAGTTACAAAAAATAAAAAATATTTACAAACATAAGAAAAATATTAACAATTTTAAACTAATTACACCTACTCTAAGCCCCCTAATAAAATAACAAAGACCCCCAAAATAAAAAATGCCCTACCCTATTCTAAATTACTAAAGTTAAAAGCTCTTTTACCTTACCAGCCCTGAACAGGGCCCTTTGCGGGGCATGCCCCAAGACGTTCAGCTCTTTTGCCTGTAAAAAAAAACATACAATACCCCCCCCAACATTACAACCCACCACCCACATACCCCTAATCTAACCCAAACCCCCCTTAAATAAACCTAACACTAAGCCCCTGAAGATCATCCTACCTTGTCTTCACCTCACCAGGTATCACCGATCCGTCCTGGCTCCAAAATCTTCATCCAACCCAAGCCGGGGCTGGCGATCCATCATCTGGTGGCTGAAGAGGTCCAGAAGAGGCTCTAAAGTCTTCATCCTATCCGGGAAGAGGAATTAAGGTAGGAATATTCTGATTGGCTGATGGAATCAGCCAATCAGAATCAAGTTCAATCCGATTGGCTGATCCAATCAGCCAATCAGATTGAGCTCGCATTCTATTGGCTGATCGGAACAGCCAATAGAATGCGAGCTCAATCTGATTGGCTGATTGGATCAGCCAATCGGATTGAACTTGATTCTGATTGGCTGATTCCATCAGCCAATCAGAATATTCCTACCTTAATTCCGATTGGCTGATAGAATCCTATCAGCCAATAGGAATTCGAGAGACGCCATCTTGGATGACGTCCCTTAAAGGAACCGTCATTCTTCAGTTGAACGTCGCCGGAAAAAGATGGGTCCGCGGTGGAGGTCTTCAGGATGGAGCCGGTCGTCATCGGATGAAGATAGAAGATGCCGCTTGGATCAAGATGGTTGCCGGTCCGGATCGCCTCTTCTTCCCGGTTAGGATGAAGACTTTGGAGCCTCTTCTGGACCTCTTCAGCCACCGGATGATGGATCGCCAGCCCCCACTTGGGTTGGATGAAGATTTTGGAGCCAGGATGGATCGGTGATACCTGGTGAGGTGAAGACAAGGTAGGATGATCTTCAGGGGCTTAGTGTTAGGTTTATTTAAGGGGGGTTTGGGTTAGATTAGGGGTATGTGGGTGGTGGGTTGTAATGTTGGGGGGGGGGTATTGTATGTTTTTTTTTACAGGCAAAAGAGCTGAACTTCTTGGGGCATGCCCCGCAAAGTGTTAGGTTTAATTGTAGGTAATTGTAGGTATTTTATTTAATTAATTTAATGATAGTATAGTGTTAGGTTTAATTCTAACTTAGGTTAGGATTTATTTTACAGGTAATTTTGTAATTATTTTAACTAGGTAACTATTAAATAGTTCTTAACTATTTAATAGCTATTGTACATGGTTAAAATAATTACAAAGTTGCCTGTAAAATAAATATTAATCCTAAAATAGCTACAATGTAATTATAATTTATATTGTAGCTATATTAGGATTTATTTTACAGGTAAGTATTTAGCTTTAAATAGGAATAATTTATTTAATAAGAGATAATTAATTTCGTTAGATGTAAATTATATTTAACTTAGGGGAGTGTTAGTGTTAGGGTTAGACTTAGCTTTAGGGGTTAATACATTTATTAGAATAGCGGTGAGCTCCGGTCGGCAGATTAGGGGTTAATGTTTGAAGTTAGGTGTCGGCGATGTTAGGGAGGGCAGATTAGGGGTTAATACTATTTATGATAGGGTTAGTGAGGCGGATTAGGGGTTAATAACTTTATTATAGTAGCGCTCAGGTCCGCTCGGCAGATTAGGGGTTAATAAGTGTAGGCAGGTGGAGGTGACGTTGTGGGGGGCAGATTAGGGGTTAATAAATATAATATAGGGGTCGGCGATGTTAGGGCAGCAGATTAGGGGTACATAGGGATAATGTAAGTAGCGGCGGTTTACGGAGCGGCAGATTAGGGGTTAATAAGTGTAAGGTTAGGGGTGTTTAGACTCGGGGTACATGTTAGAGTGTTAGGTGCAGACGTAGGAAGTGTTTCCGCATAGCAAACAATGGGGCTGCGCTAGGAGCTGAACGCAGCTTTTTTGCAGGTGTTAGGTTTTTTTTCAGCTCAAACAGCCCCATTGTTTCCTATGGGGGAATCGTGCACAAGCACGTTTTTGAGGCTGGCCGCTTGCGTAAGCAACTCTGGTATCGAGAGTTGAAGCTGCGTTAAATATGCTCTACGCTCCTTTTTTGGAGCCTAACGCAGCCTTTATGTGGACTCTCAATACCAGAGTTATTTTTATGGTGCGGCCAGAAAAAAGCCGGCGTTAGCTTTTCGGGTCGTTACCGACAAAACTCCAAATCTAGCCGTAAGAAACTTAGTGAGAGGAAGTATCCCAAAATTACATAATGAGAGCCAGGAAAGCAGTTGAGTCTACCTCCAGAGATACTCTTTTGGGAGAGAAATACAGAGCCAAATGCACAGACACTTTTAAAGGGATCCACTTTGTTACTGAGTTTAGCACACAGTACCAGCAGGTTTGCAGGATAGTTAAAAAACACTTCTCTCTCTTGGCAGCGGACGATCGCCTAGTGAATGCTGTGGACAGGGGTATTAGGTGTTCTTATAGAAAGAGCAGAACTTTGGGATGCATTTTGGCACCCACTCATTTGAGACAGACACAAAACACCAATAGCTCCTGTGTACAAATGTGGCAGTAGAAGATGCAAGCCTGCTGAATATGTACATCTCACTAAAAGTTTTGTTTCAACTGCTAATGGTAAGAGCTTTGACATTCAGTCATGCCTCAAGTGCACCACGAGCTATGTAATCTACTTGATCACCTGTTCTCTATGCAATTTGCAGTATGTGGGTCTCACTTCTAGGGACATGAGATCCAGAATAAGAGAGCAGTTGTCCACAATCAATATAGCCAAAGCATCTACACCACTGGTCCAACACTTCACTAAAACACACAATGGGAACCTAAACACATTCAGATGGTGCGTCATCGAGCCATCGTTGCCAAATAAAGGTGGCAATCTGGACCAGCTTCTAGCTAAAAGGGAAATCTACTGCATTTTTAAGTTAGACACCCGAGTACCCCGTGGACTCAATTCAAGATATGACATGATAAACTATTGGTAGTAATACAGTCCCGGAGTTCCTGGATACTCTGGTGTCACTTTGTTTCAAACATCCATGTGAAGTATCTTCCCTCTATTGCTAAGGCATTTTGTTTTGTTTTGTTTGGTTTCATTATTAA